>NW_004949099.1:41523437-41540852 GCF_000317375.1 Microtus ochrogaster | reverse complement strand
AAAAAAAAAAAAAAAAAAAAGAAAAGAAAAGAAAAAGAAAATAAATAAATAAAGGCGTTAAGCCTACAATGCCATTCTCAAGGAAAAGATACAAGCTTACTACTGTAAAACTTACCTTCTCTATCACAACTTGCTGTGCCAGATAATACCCAGAGGCCCACCAGAGAGATAACTGACATGAGCAAGCCAGTGCCGGACAAGAGCCTTCACTTCGGGAGAAGTAGCTACTCCGCTTCCATATTCTATGATGATGTCTCTCGTAACTCAAGAGGTCCTAGATTTTGGTTAAACTCATAAAAATGTACTCGGAAGGGACTACAACGAATTATCTAACAGTAATATAGTAAAGGTTTTTTTTTATTTTATTACACTAATTTGGGAGGGATGATAGGGCTCACGGGTGGATGTCAGAAGACAGCTTGGTAGGGAGGAGTCCGTGTTCTCAACGTTGTGGGTGTTAGGAATCAAACACAGGTCCGCAGGCACGCAGCAAGCACCTCCACCCACTGAGCCATCTTGCCAGCCCGGTCTCATTGCCTATTGCCTACTTAAGTGGGATCACCGAACAACATCAGGTCAGCACACAGACAAAAAGTTCATTAGTTTGGAATGAAAATTCACAAAGCCAATAGGTATCTGGTAGCACTCACCAGGCGCTATGTGTTAACCGTGTACTAGAGTGCAGGGCAGATTCAGGGCCTCTCCAGGCAGATCTTCCGATCAAGCCAGCACTATTTCGGTTTTAACCACGCAGACTTGGAGCTCCACAGATATCACTTAGGAAGAGTGGTTGAGAAGATAACATCTCTTTCCCGTCCATCTTTAGTAAGAAGGGAAAGGGTTTTTTCTCTCTTGAGCTGAAACCATTTTGCGCTCCAGTACTAACAAAAAAGCCTGGTTAGTATGATATACAAAGCCCACTTACAAATCTTTGGCTCAGGGAGTCATCCCTCACAAGATCTCCTGCTCACAGAATTTTGAATTTTGGAAAGCAACACTCATTCGGTGGGCCTGCCAGGCTGCAGGGAAAACAAAGTCGAGTTCCACAGTTTGTGCACCAGGGCTGAAGCTGCTCCTTCCTGGGCCTACGCTTTCACTGCCATGGCCTCTATTCTCCACACTGCTTAGGTGCCCACGCCCAGGACCCCAAGGCCACGCCACGGGTGTCTGAGGTCTAATCGCGGGAGGCAGACCCATGCCACTTCTCATCTGGCTGCCCGGATCCAGCTACTGCGCTGTAGGTCTGGGTGAACAGGGCGGGCCGCCAGGCAGGCCCGGGCTTGGGCGTCCTGAGGATGGAGAAGGATCTGGAAAAAAACGGCTAGACGCCGGCGGGGTGGGGGTGGGGAGGGAGGACGCGGGGAAGGGTGTGATCATCGAAATCCGAGAATGTAGAGTCCTGGAGTGGGAGAGGAGGCCGCCCCTAGAAGCCATCAACCAGAAAAACAAATCTTACCAAAAGAACCCCCTCGGGTGCCCTCAGCCCAAGAGCCCCAACCCGTTTAACCGCTTCTCTAGAAAGTTCCCCGCTCCCGCCCCTTCGCTGCCCGCTCGTGCCGCTCCTCCTGACCCCGCCCCCGAGGCGAGTGGGACCAATCACAGGCCGGGCCGCGCCGCGTCCTCCCCTCGGCGTCGCCCCACTCGGCGGCCGGCGGTGAGCGCGCAGAGAGCCCGGTGCGCGAGCTTGGAGCGAGGTTCGCGGTGGGCAGCGCCGCCTTGTGCCGCACGCCACCCGCACTGTGCGCTCACCCCGGTCGGCGGCCAGAGCGCTCGGCTCGCGCTCGTCCCACTCCCGCAGCCAACGGTGCGCCTAGCGGCCATGACCGCCGAAGAGATGAAGGCGACCGAAAACGGGGCGCAGTCGGCGCCCCTGCCTCTCGAAGGAGTGGACATCAGCCCCAAGCAGGACGAGGGCGTGCTCAAGGTGAGAGGGGGCCGCGGAGACCCCGGCTGGAGACTCGTGGGCCTCAAGCGGGTGCCACGGGAGGAGGATGGGGGAATTTGCCATCCCAGTGCGGGCTGCGGCCCTAAAGATGGCACGGTAGCTGCACGCTCCCGGAGGGTGCGGCCCCCGGCCCGGGAAGGAGCCCCCACTGCAACGCCAACTTGATCCGGCTGCACTGTGCGGCTGAGAGGGGCGGGGCGGAGCGCGAGGGCCGCAGCCGGGGGGCCCGGGCGGGGGGCACGAGGCCGGGGAGAACCTAGGGGCTCGGGCCTCGCCTCCTAAGGACCCCTCGGCCGCAGTGTGCGCGGGCCACCTGGGCGAAGGTGCGTCAGGGCTCGCCCACTTGAAAGTTAAACATTAGCTAGGACCTGAAACGGCTCCCTGGAGCCGTTTCCTGGCCGAGAGCCCTTTGTGCTTCTCCGCACCCCCTTTGCAATTGCCGAAACCCAGCGAGGTCACGGACTCGGCCATGCTGTGCCCCCTTTCTCGGCCTGGGGAGAGCAGGAGCGGTGCATGCCGGGATCTGTAGTTCCTCTCCCTCTCCTCCTGAGCCTTCCTGAGTTGGGGGTTCGGGGTGCTGGCCTTGGGGGAGGCGGTTTGCCCTGGAGCCAGCGGTTCACTAGTCTCCTGACTGCAAATAGCCCGAGGAGCGAGGGGGAGGGCGCCCTGACCTGGGTCGGGACAATCAATGGGCGCCGGTTCAGAGCAGGTTCTGCCAGCAGTCCAGGACGGTGAAATCCTAACCCGCATCGCACGCGCTCCCTGCTTCCATTGTTTCTCCCCTGAGCGTCCCATTGCTCGGTACCTAGTGTGTGTGGCCTGTGCTCAGCAGAGACCTTGTTGGTCCAGAAATGCTGCTCCCCCAGCTCTAGCCGCTCCCCTGTGAACATGTGGCCTTTCTTCTCTGTTTACTGCAAGGTTCTGATTCCCAGAAGGCCAGTTTTTATCCTCCACTCCTTTGAGGTCCTTGTACATTCTTATCAGCCTTCCTTTAGAGGATGGTTCTACATCCACCTAGTGGCCCGCCCACGAGGTCACCATATATAAAAAGGTTAAACAGAAGCAGATGCCTATATGTTCATCGGAGGTACTCTAGTCCTGAAAAAAGGGCCCCTTAGCTTGCTGGTCTGGTAATTTTTTTCCCAACTCTTAATTTGCCAGGGCTGATGCAGAGCCTCTGTGCTATGTAATCTGGCCCTTCCTTTTCCCAGTTTGGAACCGATCTGTTCCCTTCCTTACTCCGATTCCGTTCTGTTCATGCCAGACCCTGATCTGATGACCCACTAGTTCCTATCCATGCTTTATCAGTGTGTTCTTCAAGCACCTCCAGGGGATGGGAATTGTCCTCAGTGCTTGACAGACAGTTTCTGGATAGTTGAGCAACTTGGCCAAAACCATAGACAAAGTTTAAACCGAGGTCTTTTTATCTGAAGCGTTCCAAAACCGGTCTGGACAAACCTGGAGGGAGCCGGGGAAGTTCCTTGAGTCTAAGCTAACCCACTAACATCAGAGTCGCTTGAAGATTGAGCTCTTGGACCTGCTAAAAAAAGAAGCAGGAGGCAATGGGGGCAGCAGAAACCACTACGTGCCTTACAGGGGCTCAGGGGCAATGAGGGCCCTTCTGCCCACATCCCTGGTTACTCACGTTTTTCCCCCTCCTCCCAGGTCATCAAGAGAGAGGGTACAGGCACAGAGACACCCATGATTGGGGACCGGGTCTTTGTCCACTACACTGGCTGGCTCTTAGATGGCACAAAGTTTGACTCCAGTCTGGATCGCAAGGACAAATTCTCCTTTGACTTGGGAAAAGGTAGGCATGGTTAGTGGGCTAGCGGGGTAGGTTCCAAGGCTGATAGCAACTGTCACAAGCAAAAATGGTGTTCTCAGCCAAGCTTGAGTTGGGCACAGTAGTGCTTACCTGTGTTCCCAGCTACCAGAGAAGCTGAGGCAAGTGAGTCACTTTGAACAAAGGAATCCAAGATAACCTTGGCAAAATAGCATAAACTAGTCATCAAAACAGGAAAAACACAAAAAACACCAGAACTAAGATCAAGGAGGAATGGTTAAGAATCCATCTATTGCTGGGCAGTGGTGACACACGCCTTTAGTTCCAGTACCCAGAAGGCAGTGGCAGGTGGATTTCTGAGTTTGAGGACAGCCAGGACTAACTGAAATCTGTCTTGAAAAGCAAAACAACAAAAAAATAATCCATCCATTATCTGTCATGTGTTTTCTTCTACTATTCTAGGACTGGTTGGTTTCTATCCCCATCTCATCGATTTAGCTCCTCCCTCCCTTTGGGATGGACAGTCTTGCTTCTTGAACTCTTTGCAGGGTTGAGCAATCTCTTAATGTGCTGGGAATGTCAACACTGCTGCTGCTTGTGTCTGGTCCCGTTTCTAGAGATGTTCAGATCCCCCTTGGGTGTGCGCGGCTCTCTGAATATTGAGCCTAGAGTTAGACTCCTGCTAAGCAGGTCTTGTTTGCCTCTACCTACAGGGGAGGTCATCAAAGCTTGGGATATTGCTGTGGTGACCATGAAAGTGGGGGAAGTATGCCACATCACCTGCAAGCCAGAATATGCCTATGGGTCAGCAGGCAGCCCTCCAAAGATCCCCCCCAACTCCACACTTGTATTTGAGGTAAGTGCTGGCCACAGAGTGCCAGGCAAAGAGCCAGACCTTATCTCACCCCATTGCCTGGCTGCCCTCCAGCCCTTCCTGCCTCTTGGAGACAATGTAGCCAAGCCTGAGGGCCTAGCTTTAGTAGGAGGCCAGTGGCTGGCTCTGCTGCTGCCATGGTGGCCAATACTAACTAGAAGCTTTGGGTTAGAAGAGGGGGCTCCAAAGCCCTTGTGGGATATAGAGGGTAGTGTGGAGTGTTGGCATCCTGGAGCACAGGAGGGAGAGACACCTTCCTTCCTATAGATCTGCTGAGGGGAAGAACTAAGACTATTCGGCTGAAAGTAGAAAACCAATCAGTGGACATTAGAGAATAGTCACAAGGCCACTGAGATGCCTACCAGATTGTCTCATGTCCTTGCTAAATGAAGCAGGATGATAGAGAGCTTTCTTTCTGGCTAGATGTTGTCTAGCCGTTAGTGGTAACTCTAGGGAGTAAAACAGAGTTTCGCTGCTGAGTTGATGCAGAAAGGAGTTGATCACTTTATATCTCATTCCACAGGTGGAGCTATTTGAGTTCAGAGGAGAAGATCTTACCGAAGATGAAGATGGCGGGATCATCCGCAGAATACGAACTCGTGGTGAAGGCTACGCCAGGCCCAATGATGGTGCTATGGTAGAAGGTAAGAAAGTGTAGTCTGACTGGGCAGTGGTAGCACATGTCTTTAATCCTAGCACTTGGAAGGCCTGAGTTCAAGGACAGTCAGGGCTACACAGAGAAACCCTGTCTCAAAAAGACCAAAAAAAACCGAAGTTAATCTGGTGTAGGAAGAAAAATCTAGAGTTGCATATGATTCCTGGCTTAGAGATGAAAGGCCTTGGGTGGTTTGGACCAATTCATTTCCTTCCTGTAAGTCTTTTGTCTCCTCCATAAAATAAGGAGTTAGACCAACTGTCTTAGCATCCCTGCAGGTCGGAGACACAGAGGTTATCTTGGGTATGAACGGTAATTTGGAGATGGAGGAGGCCAGTGGCAACTTCCTCAATGCTCTGCCCCCTCACATCTGGGGTACTGCCTCTCTTTGATGCCAGTGGCACTGGAAGGCTACTGTAATGACCAGCTTTTTGACCAGCGGGAGCTCTGCTTTGAAGTCGGCGAAGGGGAAAGCCTAGATCTGCCCTATGGGTTGGAGACGGCCATTCAGCGCATGGAGAAAGGAGAACATTCCATTGTATACCTCAAACCTAGGTGAGACTCAGGCACTTTGCAGAGCATTGGGACATAGCTGAATGCCCACCATGAGCTGTGTGATAGGCATTCACAAGCCCTGTATGCTTGCTTCTACTCTGAGGATGCTTTTCACCATCACCTCATTGGGTCTGGAAGTGTGGCCCACTGTTGCCCGTATTTCCTTACATTCAAGCCCCATCTGAATCCCTTACCTGCCAATTCCTAGATTTTCATGTGCTCTTAATTTATGCAATTGTTAACGTTTATGGAAACACCTACTGTGTGCCATACATACTAAAGTTCTTAGGGCTTCACAGCGGATCTTGTTCCGTTGTCTCTGAGTCAATCATCTCAACAGTGTATAGGGAGATGTAGAGGACAAGCGGTAGCGAGTGCTATACCACCGCCCAGCTGGGTAGTAGAGAAGCTAGGGAAATGTTTGCCAGACCCAGGTCTCAAGATGGGAAGGTACTTTCCAGGAAACAAACAGGAAGCCTTTCAGCCCAGAGCAGACGAAGGCTGTGAGGTGACCCAGGCGTTTTCACCCCCACAGCTATGCTTTTGGCAGTGTTGGAAAGGAAAAGTTCCAGATCCCACCACATGCTGACCTGAGATATGAAGTACACCTGAAAAGTTTTGAGAAGGTGAGTCGGCCTAAGGTGTCCCTTCTCCTGGAGTCTGGTCTGTGGGTGCCTCCGAGGAAGCTGACCACTATCTGTCCTCTGGGATATGACAGGCCAAGGAATCTTGGGAGATGAACTCTGAGGAGAAGCTGGAGCAGAGCAACATAGTGAAAGAGAGGGGCACTGTCTACTTCAAGGTGAGCCAAGGCCAAGGTCCCCGGGGAGCATTGTCCAGGTGGTACTCTGTCACTGCTGTATCTTCGTCCATCGCTCTGGCCTGGGAAAGAGTGGGAATCTGGTGTCCAGGAGTCGCTTGTGGCTACTAGGTAAGGCAACCTGGGCTGCTGAACCTGTACTGGGTGCCTGAGCCTCTCTCTCCCATTCTAGGAAGGCAAGTACAAGCAAGCTGTACTGCAGTACAAGAAGATTGTGTCTTGGCTGGAATACGAGTCTAGCTTTTCTGGTGAGGAAAAGCAAAAGGTCCATGCACTGCGACTGGCCTCACACCTCAATCTGGCTATGTGTCACCTGAAACTACAGGCCTTCTCAGCTGCCATCGAAAGCTGTAACAAGGTGAGGTCCCTTCAGGGGATGTGGAAACAGCATTTACAGGCAGGGCTAGAGCACTGCCAGTCTGAAAACTGCCCACAGTCACTGGGTGGCGTTAGTGGGATCTGTGGTTGGGAATTCTGAGTTACAGACCCAAAGAGAGGCCTCATGTGGAAGTAGCAGGCACTTTAATGGTGGGAGACAATAGATACAGACAGTGAGCAAGCCCTAGCTAGATTGGGGGAAGCTAAAGGGAGTCGGGTTATTTTGTTATCACTTCTGTATCTGGAAAGATGAGACCGTGTTCTTCCTGCATCCGAAGACCTGCTGTATTTCCTTTCTTCCTCTTGGATTAAATTAATTTCTTCCTGAGCCATGACCCTTCCCATTTAATGCCCCAGTCTTTTCCCCCCTCACTCGACACCAGCAGTTTCCACTGAGCCTCATCCTGCTGAGGGGTCCCTTGGGGATCCAGCTGGTGCTGCAGAGTCTGATGTCCTGCTGTTTTCTCTCTGCGCTCTTAGGCCCTGGAGCTGGACAGCAACAACGAGAAAGGCCTGTTCCGCCGGGGAGAGGCACACCTGGCCGTGAATGACTTTGACCTGGCACGAGCTGACTTCCAAAAGGTCCTGCAGCTCTATCCCAGCAACAAAGCCGCCAAGGCTCAGCTGGCTGTGTGCCAGCAGCGGACCCGCAGGCAGCTTGCCCGGGAAAAGAAGCTCTATGCCAACATGTTTGAGAGGCTGGCTGAGGAGGATCACAAGGTGAGGGTTAGGGTGTGTCATTGCTGTGAAGAGACGACCATAACCAAGGCAGCTCATGGGAATTTTTAGAGGACTTAAATTCCAAAGGGTCAGATTCATGGCGGGGAACAAACACAAGCACCAGGCAGAGAGTTAACCTGGAATGGCATGGGCTTTAGAAATCCGAAAGCTGCTCGCAGTTCTACAAACTGGGCCAAGCATCTAAATCTGAACCTATGGGGGCTATTCTCATTCAACTCACCACATAGTGGGAGTTGCTACAAAGGACAGAAAAGGGTTTTCCTGGCTTCTTCAGCACATAAGGTGTGCCTGCCCTTAACCCCAATGGGCCTGGAGTTGTCTGTGGCAGTTGGAGAAGCCAGATGTTACTCTCTCCACAGGAAAGAAATGTAAGTCCTCAGTATTCACCCCACTGGTCCGGCCAGGCCAGCAGCGTGGGAAGTACACATCAGGGCCCAGTTCTCATGGTTTGATTTTCTTTGAGAAAATCCTAAATTCCTTCAGTAGACCAGGCTAGCCTGGAACTCATGGTTGTCTGCCTGCCTCTGCCTATGAGTCTAGGTTTGAAGGGTGCACCTCCACACTCGAGTCGAGGAGGGTTATATAGTTAGCCTTCAACCTCCACAGAAGCACATGATCCTGCCAGTTCTCCCTCAACACAGCTATGCTGTGTGTACCTGTTCATTGTTTGCCCCCATATGTTAAGTAATGACTGGATGCTTATTTTATATTACTACTTCCCATTTTCTTTTTGTTTTTGTTTTTTCAAGACAGGGTTTCTCTGTAGCTTTGGAGCCTGTCCTGGAACTAACTCTCGTAGACCAGGCTGGCCTCAAACTCACAAATATCCGCCTTCCTCTGCTTCTGCCTCCCAAGTGCTGGGATTAAAGGCCTGTGCTACCACCGCCCAGCATACTTCCCATTTTCTCTTCCTACTGTGTGGTATTCCACTGCAAATGTACATGGCACGTCTTACTTAACCTGTTAGTTGCTTTAGTGTCCCTAATACCCTCCAAAAAAGAAACAGGTTTTGAAATATACTGCCTTTCTAGTAGCACATTTAAAAGGTGAAACTAAATGGTGAATTTGATATGTTGCTCTATATGTTTTCTTACTGAGTTTAAAAGTATGGAAAACTTCAAAAAAAATTGTGTGATATCCTTGCTCAGGGACTGTGCTAATCTCTATCATTGCAATTTTAGTACACATGCTACTGAGGCAAACATGAGGTTAAAACATTTTAAAATATTTTTGTTTAGCAGATCTGTCATATAGCACAGTGGTAGAGTGCTTGCCCAGTATGCTCGAGGCCTTGAGTTTAATCCCAGCACCACAAAGAAAAAATAGTTTAAAATATCCGAAATCTGTGACATTCAGCAGTGGTGTGTTGAGTGACATTATCAGTTCAGAATGTACATGTGTGCTTTGAGGACCATTCCCGGATCACTGTGCCTGTGCCTTTCTGTTAGGATTGTCTTTTACTCCAGAATTTAGCCTCTTCTACTTCCTCATTTACAGGCCAAGGCAAAGGTGGCTGGAGACCATCGCACTGTCACTGAGATGAAGGGTGAGCCCAACAATGTGGCAGGGAACCAGTCCCAAGTGGAAGCAGAAGCATAGCCTGCCTCATCGCCTGCCCACCCCTGCGGCTGCCTGTCTCCCTGCTCCCTTCTCTACTCCACCCTGTTAGTTTTGTAAAAACTGAAGATTTTGAGTGAATTAGACCTTTATTTTTCTATCTGTTTGGATGTTGACTTTGGCGGGAAGGGGAGAAGAGCAGGCTGGGGGTAAGATGGGGGCTAGTTTTAGATGGTGTCAACCCTCTCTCCTTCCCCCATTACACATGCGTGTTTATCCTTCCACACGTACACATCAGAATGTTAATTTATTTCTCCCTCTGTTAGCTCCATTTTTCATGTGGTAGAAGGGGTATATGATAGGGATGGGGTCTGATATGAAGCCAGGGTGGAGAAGATGACTCCTTGGCAGCCATTTTCCTCATCCCTTCTGTCTCCGGTTGTTTTCCAAGTTGCAATCTCCCTGCTGGTGCTAGGGGCGTGGGAAAACCACTGTGTCCATTAGCTCTCTCGCCTTGCTCTCCTGAGATGGTATCCCTGATAATCCTCTGGTATCACAGTGATCACTGCTACACAGCACCTTCCAGTATCTCTGCTCCTATCAGTTTCCCTCACCCAGGTTATCCCTGTCCCCATCCCCTCAGCCTCTTTAATGCACGCTGAAGGTCCAGGCACACCTCAAGTCCTGTGCTTGAGCAATAAAATGGAAACAATGAAATGTGGGTGTCAGGCAGCCCTTTATGTTGAGCTCTGGGGTAGGGTGTGGTGGGTACATCTGGGCAGGGGCCGAATGAAGAGGGGCACACTCCAGTCCAGCTTAGGTGCAGCGTATGCTGCAGACCCTCTATGCACACTCTGAGCTCCAGTGCACATTACACCTCCCAACTGGGCAGCACCTCACCATGGATCCCCAATACACCCTTCAGCAGCCTTCATTAGAATGCTGGTATTATTCCCCCATAATGGGAAGAGGAAATACAAACCTTGGGGAAACTAGGATCAGAAAAGCTGGGTTTGTACTGCTGCCCCTGTTGTGGCAGTCATCTTGGATGTTTTGCCTGTACACCATGTACATACTTGGCATCTGTGGAGGCTTCGGGCGTTGGGTGCTGTACATCAAACCTGGGTCTTCTGCAAGTGCACTTAACTTCTTGAGCCATCTCTGTAGGCCCAGCCCTTAGCTTCTTAAGGTATAAAAGTTCTAGCGTCACTGGTTGGCTAAGGTCACATAGCTTGTTACATGTATTCAAGTACTGATGAAGTACTTCTTAAATCCACCTCCTCTGTCTTATCAGGTACACACTGTACCTCCTTCATATCTCTTACCTAACTTGAGTTTTGATTTTTGCAAGAAGCCAGGTGACCCATGTCAGCCACATTGAACTTCCTCTTGTTCACCTACAGGTCAGCTCATTCCCCCCTTGCCTTTCTGTGTGGGCTCTGATAGTCTGCCTGCCAATGTACCTGCGTAGCCCTTGACATTGTAGAAGATGTATTCTATGGAAAATGTCTCAGTTCTTTCTGTCGGGCACCACCATGTCTGCTAATTCCCTTGGTAGGTGTAAGTCCAGGTTTGGGCTTTTTTTTTTTTTGTTTGTTTTTTTGGTTTTTTGTTTTTTGTTTTTTTGAGACAGGGTTTCTCTGGCTTTGGAGCTTGTCCTGGAACTAGCTCTGTAGACCAGGCTGGTCTCGAACTCACAGAGATCCGCCTGCCTCTGCCTCCCGAGTGCTGGGATTAAAGGCCTGCGCCACCACCACCCGGCTTGGGCTTGATTTTTGTGTTTTTTAAGCCTGGTTCCTCTGGATATTTCTAACTTTGACTCTTGACTTTGCTTTAATGCTTTGATGATAATATCAAGCAAGCCCTTGCTAAATTGCTAAGTACTTAACAGTATAATCTTTGACCTGTACCAAGGACTCCCTGTGATACAGTCTTTGATCCAACTGTCCTAAGAAAGAAGCTTGGCCTATTTTACAGATGAGGAAACTCAGCCAAAGCTTGGAGAACAGCTCAGTTACTAGATTGCTTACTCCAAAAGTGAGTGCCTGGGTTTAGGTCCCCAGCATCCATGTCAAAAGCTAGGTACTGGACCTAGAGAGACAGTTTAGTAGTTAGCACTTGCTCCTCAGAGGCCCAAGGTTTGGCTCCCAACCTGAGAAGAGGATGCACTGCCCTCTTGTACTCTGCACAGGCACTGCACATGGTGCATGTATGGCCATTGAGGCACTCATGAACGTTTCATATTTTAAAGACTTGTTTTTATTTCTGGCATGGTGACACACTAATTTCAGCACTCAGGAGGCAAAGACAAGGGTAATCCCTGAGTTCAAGACCAGCCTGGTCTACATAGTGAATCCAGGGGCAAATAGATAGTCCTTAAAAGCAGTGTGTATTTGTGAATTGCATGTATTTATGTGTATAGTCGCCATATTGCAGAAGAGGCTGTTAAATTCCCTGGAACTAGAGTTAGTAGCTGTAAGCCACCCATCATGTGCTGGGAACTGAACACAGGTCCTCTCCAAGAGCAAGCCCTCCCAACCTCCAACTCCAGGGGATCCAATGTCGTCTGATTTACACTGTCATCTGTTCACACTCACAGACAATGCACATCGTAAGTAAAACCAGGCATGAAGCACTGAATTAGATCCCCAGCACATGAACCTTGCATGATGGTGCACTTGGGAGGTATAGGCAGAGAGATCAGAAGTTTCAGCTACTTAACTTCAAGACCAGCCTGAGATAGGTGAGATCCTGTCTCAAAAAAAAAAAGTTTGCAAAAGTCAAACAGAAATGTCTCCTTGAAGATGAGTTCTCTGAACTAGCCTAAATTACTTTGAGGTCATGTGATTGAGGGCAAGTCTTGAGCCTTTCTACAATACATGGGTAAAAAGCATCCCAAATCCTGTTTTTTTCTGGAAAGCTCTTTGAGAGTCCAAGAACTTAAAATTTACTGTACTTTTATAGAACAGTAGAGATAGAAAAGTCCTGTTTATTATAACATGAAAACTGTCTAGTGAAGATGATTTGATAAAGTGATTTAAGTCTTTATAGCCAAAATCCTGCTACATATTGAAGTTTGTCTAGACGACACTGCTCATAAGTGTCTTCTAGACACTTGGCCCTTCCTCACCCACACTTGAGCGTTTCTGCAGGGAATGTGCTCAGAAAGTCCAGCAGCAACTGCTCTGAGCTTTTACTATAGATTTCTAAGTAATTCCTCTCTGGATATGGAGTTCTGTAAACTGCCACCTAAATATTTCCAGCCTATGAGGTGTCACTTCTCCCCACATATCTTTCTTCTCCTTCTGCCCCCCACATCATTGTTCACTGCTCGCCTGCTCTTTAAAAAGGCACCTTTTCGCCACCTGCACTAAATACTGTGTTGTCCCTCCACTGTGAGAGTCTTCCCATTCCCATCAGACTGAAGAGGAAAGTCCCTGCTATGGTGCCCATAAAACCTACAGGGCCTAATGCCTTCTTGGTGCACCTGTGACATCCCCCTGAGAGCACCTCAAGTGAATTGTGTGTCTCGTTTCAGCTGAAGGAAAAATTAACACTAAGAACTAGGGAAAAAAAATACTTGTAAGAAAATCATTGCTGGGGAAAGGGATCCAGCCCTTTAGCTATGCAAAGGCCCAGTCATGTGTTCCACGGTGATGTACTCAAAGGATGTGGGTGTACAAAGATTTGGTGGTTCAATGTGTAAATGCTTGCACAAGCATGAAGACCTTCCAGATCTCTAGCAGCCATGTGAAAACTTGGCATCCTAAGGCATGCCTACAACCATGAAGCGAAGTGGTGCACAGTTCACTGGCCACACACACTACATGAAGAAGTAAGCTCTGGGTTAAGTGAGAAACCATGTCTCAAGAAGATGGAGAAGCAATTGGGGAAGACATTTCAAAATCAACCTCTGACTTTCACGTATGTCCAGATGGTCAAGCACACTCACAAGTGCACAGACATAACACAAGGCTTGGTTTATACCTTTTTTTAGGGACATTCTTTCCTATCTAATTTTATTTGACTCTCTCTCTTTTTTTTTTTTTTTTTTGGTTGTTTTTCGAGACAGGGTTTCTCTGTGGCTTTGGAACCTGTCCTGGAACTAGCTCTGTAGACCAGGCTGGTCTCGAACTCACAGAGAACCGCCTGCCTCTGCCTCCTGAGTTATTTGGCTCTCTTGATTGACAAAAGACATGGCATCCAAAGTTGTGAATGACATGACATGACATGACCTTCATGATGATAGACAGTTGTACAAACTGGGGCTGGAGAGATGGCTCAGTGTTTAAGAACACTGGCTGCTCTACCAGAGGTCTCAAGTTGGGTTCCCAGCAACCACATGGTGGCTCAACCATCTGCAGTGAGATCTGACACCCTCTTCTGGCCTGCAGACATACATGCAGGTGGAATACTGTATACATAATAAATCTTGGGAAAAAACAATTGTACAAACAACCAGACACTGCGACTGAAATTCCAGAACAAGAATTCCAAATGAAGGGAGATTATTGTGGAGTACTGGGTCAGGAGGTGATTTCAAGGGATTGGGTCAGAGCAGCACACACAGTGAGAAGTAGGCTGCTGCTCTACTCTTCTGTCCTAAGAATATTAGTGTTTATCTTATAATTTTATTAAGGAAAAAACAGTAAAAAAAAAACTGCAACAAAAAATAAATTACTTATTATATGCAGGTACAAACACTACAAGATTGATTTTGTTTTCTCCTTAGAAACCTAGTAAGATATTTGGGGGTTGAACAAGGCTGACAAGTAGACAGCAGGTACGTGAGCATACAACCCCTCCATGAATAACAATGAGTTTGTAGCACCAGGCACACCTGTGTGACCTGGACCTTCCAATGGATTTAGCTGCCCCCGCAGCTCACCCCTGACAATAGAAGTTGGTAACCATTTATCCAGGAATGGATTTGCAGTCCCCAGGACTGATTCAGACTGCCTCCTGCTTGTATTTTTCCTTTGTATTTTCAGCTGTCAGATCCACTGAGACCAAATCCATCATTTTCCCTCTCCTAGAGTAGAAAGGTCTCACTTTCAGCCATCTGGCACTACTTTCAACACAGAAAGGCCATCTCTGGTCCAAAACACTCAAAGTGTATGTTTGTTTTGGTTGAGAAACCATGTGTAAATCAGCCCAAGGAGACAGCCTCATGTGTTTCAGGCTGGCCCTAGACTGCATGTGATTGAAGGTAACCCCGAACTTCTGAACTCCTGCCCCTACCTCCCAAGTGCCAGGAAGGTGGTTTTTGTTTGTTTTTATTGTTTTTGTTTGGTTTTTGAGACAGGGTCTCATGTAACCAAAGTTGGCATAGAGCTAGTTCAGGGCTGACTTTGAAATCTTGGTCCTGCCTACTCCTCCTCCCACGTGCTGGAGTTACAGACAAGCCTAACCACATCTGGCTTAGTACTCCTGTTGTCTTACGAAGACACCTCAAAAGAATGGCAGGACCTGACTCAACAGGGTAGGTATCCCAAAGCAGCCAGTCCTGAGAATAAGGATCCCACCTAAACTAGAGAGAGACGGCTTGAAAGAGGAGGCTTTGCGCTGGTACTGGGGGCTCCCCCAAACAAGCCAAAGAATCCCAGCAACTTTCATTTTCCCAGGTGCTGCCCCAGTGACCGGAAAGCCCCTAGCATTTTGGATCAAACATCTCACGTCTACCTCTTTCAGCCAAGTTACTCAATCTTGCTGAACGTGTTTTCCTCATGGGAAGAAACATTTAAGCTTACATAGCTGTGTTGATTTTAGAGGCGTGCTTTGCAGTAGGCGCTGCTCACAGAGTACACAGCATAAAAATTGCTTTTTCATTATAATCCAGAATGTTATATATGTAAGTAGAAACAACTGAGACACAGCTGTCACAAGTAATACTGTTTACTACTGGAGTCTTTTCCTAGTCGCATTTTTAAACATTTTGCTACATGTGATCTGTGCATCACGTGGGTGTCTAGGACGCCAGAAGAGGGCGTCTGGCTTCGGATCTCTTGGAATGACGGGTTAATGAAGGGTGCGAGGGCCACATCAGGGCTGTGAATCGATCCTGGGTCCTCCGCAAAAGCAGCATGTGCTCTTAATTGCTGAGCTATTTTTCTGGCCTCTTAAATGTTTTAAATGTGGGTTGCAATCCACTAAATTGTGTTGATAACTCCTTTTGGGTAATTTCATAAAAGAACTGTTGGGAAACAAAATTATTAATTATGACAGCTACTAATAAGAGCAACCGTTGATGGTTTGACTCCCCTAAGAGGAGACAGTGCAGCCCCAGGCCTCAGGTCGGCTCGGGCCGGGAAGGCCTGCCTCCTTCCCTAAGGTTAGGCGAAGAAAGCCGGAACTGGAGGTTCAGGCGGTGACGTACACTTCCGGTTTGGTGGCCTTAACGCGCACCCGCGCGCGGCTGTCGTGAGGACTCGGGGTCGTTTGGCGCGGTGGCCCCAGCCCTCCAGAGTGCCATGAGGTCGGTTAGCTACGTGCAGCGCGTGGCGCTGGACTTCAGCGGGAGCCTTTTCCCGCACGCCATCTGCCTCGGAGACGTCGATAACGATGCGGTGAGTACATGCGCACTGCAAATGACAGCACTTGGGCGGGGCGAGAGCTGGGAAGTAGCTTGTGGTGCGCGTGCGCACTGGAGCCATCATGGCGTACGAAAGGCAAACTTGATTGGCAGTCTCAGTCCCTGAGCAACACAGCCGGCGGCTTAATTAGACGGGAACCTCTGGAACAGTTTTAGTTTTTTTTTTTTAAGTTTTTTTTTTTTTAAGATTTGTTTATTTATTATGTATACAACATTCTGCCTCGATGTATGTCCGCACGTCAGAGGATGGCGCTAGATCTCAGTACAGATGGTTATGAGCCACCATGTGGTTGCTGGGAATTGAACTCAGGACCTCTGGAAGAGCAGTCAGTGCTCTTAACCTCTGAGCCATCTCTCCAGCCCTTTTTTTAAGTTTTAAATTTTACGGGTAGAATGTTTTGCTGCATGTACATCTATGTACCACATGTGTGCAGAGTCCATAGAGACCAGAAGAGGCCCATTGGACCATTGGATCCCCTAGAAGTGGAGTAACAGACAGCTGTGAGCTGCCACGTGGGTGCTGGGAATCGAACCCTATTCCTCTGGAAGAGCAGCTAGTGTCTTAACCGCTGAGTCATCTCTTCAGCCATATGTTATGTTTGTTATTAATAATTTTAAAGACTAGATAATTGGTCCTTTTGCCCAGCTCAATGATTTGTCAGAGTAGGCGCCTTGTAAAGCAGCGATCAAGTTCCCTGTATTATTGCTTTCCCCTAGTCGAAATACCCTTTCAAAACTCTACCTTTCCGAGCCCCCAATTGGAGAGAGCGTTTCTATAAAACAACCCTGGTTATACTGAACTGCTTTGTAGACCAGGATGTCCTTGAACTGATCCACCTGTCTCCGCCTCCCAAGGGCTGGGATTAAAGGCATGTGCCACCACCCGGCCAATTTTTTTTTATACCAGTAAATTTCGTTTAATAATATCTCTCTACCTATGGCTCTGCCCTCCCGTCCTCTAGGCTACCGTGCTTGCACACTTGTTATTGCCCTTGGCTTCCACACTGGAATCAACAGATAGACTTCTCTACTGCGGCAGTCTGCCTGAGATAGCCCACAATCAGTCTTGATCATGCCAGGCTTCTACTGTGCCCACCCAGAATAGACTCAAGTGTCTGGCGACTTCGTAGTGCTACCTGTTTGTTGAATTGCACAAGCTATTCCCACCAACTCTTTTCTTTCCTAGGCAATTGTTCCTTTTCTCATCATTTTTATAAATAAATACAGATTACGGAGGTGGAACGCATCGTTTCACATCTGGGCGCAGTTATTGCTCTGGAAATATTAGAGTTATCAGTATTAGCAGCCCTCCCAATCCAAGTGCTCCATGCCCAGGATTCACCAGACCCACATAGGGAAAAGAATGGATCTGTCCTGAACATGTTCAAGTTCCATTTATCGACACCATTACACAAACAGTACGGAATAGCGACTATACATTATATCCCCTAATGAAGGGGATACTTTTTTTTTTTTTTTTTTTTAGTTTTTCGAGACAGGGTTTCTCTGTAG
>NW_004949099.1:41520560-41523337 GCF_000317375.1 Microtus ochrogaster | reverse complement strand
GAACTCACAGAGATCCGCCTGCCTCTGCCTCCCGAGTGCTGGGATTAAAGGCGTGCGCCACCACCGCCCGGCTTGAAGGGGATACTTTTGAGGAATGCATTGTTGGATTACTTTGTAGTCCTAACATCATAGTGTGTGCTTACACAAACCTGGATGGCATTTATCCTGACATATAGAGCCCACCATTGGCCCAACTCTATGCTGCATGGGTCTGTATTCATATAGCCCTCGAGATGATTTAAAGTGATATGGTAGCAGTCTGAGGACATAGCTACCAAACACTTCCCTAACCATGAACAAAGCCCTGGGTTGAATTCTTGGTACCACAGAAATCAATAAAAGAATAAGGATTGAGTTGGGCATGGTGGCACACCTTTAGTCCCAGAATTGGGGAGGCAGAGGCAGGCAGATCTCAGAGTTCAAGGCCAGCCTGCTGGACACAGCAAGTTCCAGGACAGCCAGGACTACACAGAGCAACCCTGCCTCCAAAAAGAGAGAGAAAGCGAGAAAAGAAAAGAAAAATTAAATTGTCCAAGAGGTTATGTACAAACACTAGTCTGTGGTTACAGAATTCCTGAAACCAATGCCCCGCAGATACAGAGGTTCAGCTGTACTTTCTGCTCTTCTTATTTTCCTTGCCCTACATTGTGAACACCATTGCTATAACATCCTTAAGAATAGGATTTGTGTGTGTGTGAACACCTAAAACTGAAGTTACAAATGGTTGTGAGCTGACATGTGGAGGCTGGGAAGCAAAACTGGTTTTCTCCAAGAACAGCAAGTACTCTAAACCACTAAGCCAATCTCTTCATCTCCCACGCTCAATAATTTTAAAATTACACTTGCTCATTTGCATGTGCGAGTACAGGGTGAGCAGTATAGAGGTCAAAGAACCACACACGCGCCGCAGTATAGAGGTCACAAACGACTTGCAGGAGTCAGTGCTCACATCTACCATGG
This sequence comes from Microtus ochrogaster, assembly GCF_000317375.1. Taxonomy (NCBI): domain Eukaryota; kingdom Metazoa; phylum Chordata; class Mammalia; order Rodentia; family Cricetidae; genus Microtus; species Microtus ochrogaster. The sequence continues at coordinate 41,522,377 of NW_004949099.1, read as the reverse complement.
GGATGCTGCCCAGGGATCAAACTCAGGTTTTCAATATAAAATTGTTATGAAAGGCAAGTGTGAAAAACAAAATATTGTATGTTGAAGGTGTTGGTCCCAGTGCTGTTTTTAAAGAAAGACAAAGCAAATGTGATTGTTGCACAGCCACCTGAAGAGCTATGTGTGTAGTTAGGGGGAAAGATGGAAGAAGTTGGGAAAATGGACAAGTTAACAAATGGTAAACTGCAGCACATGACTGTAGATAAACATTGTTACTGTATGAGGGTGTAGCCCAGTGGCCGGGCACATGTCTAGAATGTGTGAGACCCTGCCTTCCTTCCCCACCACCATGCCAACATAGAAAAAAGAAAGGGAAAAATTTGCTGCTAAACGAGGTGGTACACATCTGTAATCTCAGTACTCAGGAGGGAGAGGGAGGAGGATCATTGCAAGTCTGTGGCCACCTTGATCTGCACAGCAGATTCCAGGCCACACAGGACTACATGATGAAGCGCTGTCTCAGAATTACCAATAAAACATGGTTTGTGGCCAGGTGGCAGCACATGCCTTTAATCCCAGCCCTCAGGAGGCAGAGGCAGGAGGATCTCTGTGGGTTTGAGGCCAGCCTGGTCTACAGAGTGAGTTCCAGGACAGCCAAGGCTACACAGAGAATCCTGTCTTGAAAAACAAAAACAAACAAACAAACAAAAAAACCCATTATGGCTTGTGTGCCAGGCAGTGGTGGTGCACACCTTTAATCCCAGTACTCAGGAGGCAGAGGCAGGCGGATCTCTGTGAGTCTGAGGCTAGCTTAGTCTACAGAGTGAGTTCCAGGACAGCCAGGACAGGCTACACAGAGAAACCCTGTCTCAGGGGGAAAAATAATATTAATAATAAAAAAACAAAAAGCATGCTTTGTGGTTCCCAAATATTTGGTGTTTGGGAATTATTGAGGACAAAGACTGATTTAAACCTGATAAACCCTTAGCCTAAAGTTCTTTGACGCTCATTTATTTCCTGCTGAGATGGAGGCAGAAGCCAGGAATAAAACATGCTTTTAGGCCACCCACAGAAGCCTGCCTGGATGTGGCACAGCAAGTGTCATTCAGCACTGCTGAGCGTGGTGGACTTTCCCTCGGGGGTTCTTTAAAGTCACTGTATGGCCTGGTGAAGCCAGAGCTTAGCTCTGTCGGAGCAACAGATCTGATGGGAAGCTGTCAAGTGCTAGAAAGCCGGGAGCCGCCTGGAAATGACCTCTCCTGCATGCTGCCTCAGGTTGCCCGACTGGGTTACATCTGCTTGCTCAGTGTACTTACTGTGCTGTTTTATGGTTCTTTTTCTGTCTCTGTGGCTCTGCAAAACTGAGAGGTCCTTCTCACCAAGAAGGGAGGATGGCTGAGCATTCTAGAAACTGAGGGCCGGCTGAGCATTTGCTTTCTTGGGTAAAGTCCCACAGTGTACCTCCCTGAGGCTGACCTGGGATTGGCAGTCCTCCCCCCCTTCTTCAGCCTCTGGGTGCTGGGATTATAGGCATGCACACTGTTCGTTGTAGGCTCCTCTCAGCATTTTATACGTGAAAAAAATGTAAACAGGAACAGCAGATAAAGACGCTTACCACCAAGTCTGGTGATCTGAGTTTGGGCTCTAGGATCCACATGATAGAAGGAGAGAGCTGTTTCTTACACACCACATGGCACACATGTGTGTGCATAGACACACACATGCAAGTAAATAAATACATGTGATTTTAAAAATATTTGTTTTGGGCCGGGCGATGGTGGCGCACGCCTTTAATCCCAGCACTCGGGAGGCAGAGGCAGGCGGATCTCTGTGAGTTC
>NW_004949099.1:41514154-41520460 GCF_000317375.1 Microtus ochrogaster | reverse complement strand
CCACAGAGAAACCCTGTCTCGAAAAACCAAAAAGAAAAAATATTTGTTTTGGAAGCACAAAGGCAATTTTATTAAAACTTAAAAACCTGGCAGGCAAGCTTTCAAACAGCAGCAGCTGCCTGAGGTGAAGAAGGGAAAGGCTATGCCATTTTAGCAGGAAACGAGGTCAGACACATGACACACGAGCAACTGCATGGTGGGGAGGAAAGCCTGAAATGCCTTCCAAAAGCGCCAAGTGTTAGGGAACACATGCTTAGAGAGGACAGAGGCAGGGGAAGTTGCGCTTTTCTGGATAATGCAGAAAAGCAGGCATGCATGCAGCCCTACGTGACTATGGCCCTATAAGTTGTTTGGGTTTTTTCTTTTTTGATTGATTGATTGATTGATTGATTGATTGATTTGTTTATTTATTTATTATGTACAGTGTTCTGCCTGCATGTATGCCTGTAGGCCAGAAGAGGGCACCAGATCTCATTACAGATGGTTTTGAGCCACCATGTAGTTGCTGGAAATTGAACTCCGAACCTCTGGAAGAGCAGGCAATGCTCTTAACCACTAAGCCATCTCTCCAGCCCCAACCCATAAGTTTCTGCTTTAAAATTTTTAAGAAAAGTGTATTCACTGTTGGAGAGGTGGCTTGGTGTCTAAGAGTACTGGCTGTTCCTCCAGAGGACCCCAGTTTTAGTGCCAGCACTCGGGCTCACAACTGCCTGTAACTCCAGTTCCAGGGGCCCTGACACGCTCTTCTGACCTCTGAGGACACGTGGCATGCACAAGGCGCACAGACATACATGCAGCCAAAACACCCATACACATAAAATAAAAATAAATCTTTTAGAGCAAGAGAGAGCTGGGTGTGGTGGGGTGTATACCTTTAATCCCAACATTCAGGAGGCAGAGGCAGGCCCATCCCTGTGAGTTCAAAGCCAGCCTGGTCTACAGAATTAGTTCCCATAACAGTCAGTGCTGTTACTCAGAGAAATCTTGTCAAAAAAACAAAAAACAAAAGCAAGACAAAACAAAGAGAGTGAGAAACAGAGAAAGGGGTAAAAATGGGATCAGAAAGATCTGTGTAAAAATCCAACAGTTGCACTATAAATCCTCTCTCCATGGTGTCTGCAAAAGTTCTCTCAGCTGACTAATTGAGACCTCAGCTGTCAGGGCTGTAATAAGCAGAATATATGCTGTTATTCCCTTTTGTTGTTGTTGTTTTGTTTTGTTTTGTTTTTTCAAGACAGGGTTTCTCTGTAGCTTTGGAACCTGTCTTGGAACTAGCTCTTGTAGCCCAGGCTGGCCTCAAACTCACAGAGATCCGCCTGCCTCTGCCTCCCAAGTGCTGGGATTAAAGGTGTGTGCCACCACTGCCTGGCTTCCTTTTTTGTTTTTGTTTTTTATAACCTTGCACAAAACTCCCATAACTATTAAAAATAAATTTTTAAAAGTCAAATCATTATGTCAATCCCAGTTTGTCTCAAATTTCTTTGTTTTTTGGGGGAGGGCTCTCAGATAGCTGGCTCTAACAGATTTGTGTCACTCCTTACTATAGATCTATCACCACGTTAATGTTGTTGATCTCTTAAGAATCTAACTTTGGCTTCCTCTCTTTGGGGGAGACATTGTCTTCTTCCCAAGAGAAGATCAGGAAATTGTAGAAGCAGGGCTTGGAAACACCTGAATCCCCAAATGGATTAGCTGTGGTGGGGAGAGGCTCTGTGAAGGGACCCTCCCTCCCCCAGAGCCAAGAGACTGACACCAGCAACACCTTCAGGCCCCTCCCTGAGACAGGTCCATTCCTCTGTGTTCCGATAATGAAAATCATTAAAACTCAGGGGCCTTCTAAGAAGAGATGGGACCCTGGGAACTGACTTTGTATTTTTGACCTCTTACAAAATAGGAAGCCTGAAGTAATATTTTTCCAAAGTTCACTATTGGACTGTTTTCAAAACGTGTCGCATTTGTAATGGACCAGTGAGTGTACACGGTCAGGCATTTTTGGGCGGAGAGCTGTGCTGCTAGCTGATCTACCTGGATCACTGCTCTTGTGTAGAACTTTTCCATTGCGCACACACAGAAGTAAGGTCTGGGAAACTGACTGTGTTGGTTCCAAAATATTTGTTTGTTGTTGGGTTCCTTTTACTTCACCTGTGCCAGGCAACTGCCCTGCTACTGAAACACCCCTAGCTCCTGAGCAACCAGTCTCAGAAGATATTTTCCCCCCTGAAACATGTTCTTACTGTGTAACCCAGGCTGGCCTTCAACTTGCTACCCTCTGGCTTCCATCTCCTGAGTGCTGGGATCACAGGCAGATCTACCATACCTCTCTATGCCTTTTTTTTTTTTAAAGACAGTATTAGGCTGACCTTAAATTTGCTACATAACTTGAGAATGGCCTCAAACTTCCGACAATGTGCCTTCACATTTACCTCTAGTGCTGAGTTTATGGTGTGTGTGTGCTACGATGCCTGTTTTCTCTCATTTTTTGTTTTTTTTTTTTCTTTTTTTTTTAATGTTTTTCTTTTGATTTTTGAGACACTATGTGGCCCTGACTGTAGACTAGATCCTGTGCCTCTGCCTCAGGAGTACAGGGACCAAAGCAATGCCATCACACCCAGCAACCATGCCTAGATTTATGTGGTACTAGGGATAGGACCAGGGCCTCAGGTGTTTTAGGCAAAGCACGTTACCAACCAAGCTACACCTGCAGCCATCAAAGGCTTTCTTTTATGTTTTTTTGTTTTGTTTTTTGTTTGTTTGTTTTTCGAGACAGGGTTTTTCTGTGTAACTTGAGCTCCCTGGAATTTACTTTGTAGACCAGGCTGGCCTCGAACTCACAGAGATCTACCTGCCTCTGCCTCTTAGAGTGCTGAGATTACAGGCATACACCACCACTGCCCAGCAATGTTAGGTGTTTCCATGACAAACTAAGCTGAGAAGTGGTTGCTGGGATTCTGTAAAATTCCTTCCTAACATTGTTCTCTCTCCATTTGCAGTTAAATGAACTAGTGGTGGGAGACACCAGTGGAAAACTGTCTGTGTATAAGAATGATGACAGCCGACCGTGGCTCACCTGCTCCTGCCAGGGAATGGTCAGTCTTTATCTCTGTGGGGCTTGGGAAGGAGCCAGGATACCTTCGTGTTGGTCTGCCACGGAGTCCCACAGGGGATTCCCTAGTAACTCAGCCAAGTTACTGCTTCAGAGTTGTTTTCTGGGGGAGGGTAACCCCAGGAATTGTTCTCATCTGTCTCTCTTTCAACTCTCTCACAAGACTATTATCTTACTTTGCTTTCTATTGCTGTGATAAAGGTCATGGCCAAAAATAACTTGAGGAGGAAGGAGCTTATTTAACCTTACAGTTTATAGTCTATAGTGAAGTCGGAAGTTGGGGCAGGCTCTCCAGGAGGGAACCTAGAAGCACGAACTCAAGGAGAGCATGGAACTGCTTGCTGGCCTGCTTTCTTAGACAGCCCGGAACCATCTGGCCAGGGTTGGGCCCTCTCACATCGGGCATTAATCAAGAAATTGCCTGCAAGCAATCTGGTGGAGGCATGTTCTCAACTGGGGTTTCTCTTCTCATATAACTCTAGCCTTTGTCAGTTTGTCAGGGGGAAAAAGGACAACTATATTGTTCTTCATGTTGTAGTATGAGCTTGCTGCTTTATGGAGGCTGCCTAAGATTGTCTGATAGTATGCAGTGCCGCTAACAACAAGGATGCGTTCTGAGAAATGCCTTGTTAGGTTCCTTTAACATCAGGTGCCCACCGCAGCATTCATATAAGCTAACACAGCTACTGTGTTTCCTTAGTTTTATGAGGTGGGGTCTGGCTTTGTAGCTCAGGCTGGCACCCTCCTGCCTCGGCCTCTTAACTGACACCCAGCTGTGTGATGAGATCTTATAGGTCTACCATAAGATATGTGATGTTCTGTCGACTAAAATGTCCTTATATAATACATGACTGTATAATAAAAAATGGGGGTGATAATTGGAATAATCTAGAAATACAATAATCAGGCTATTTTCCTATTTGGTGGGGGTTTTTTGCATGGGGGTGGAAGGGGGTCTTATAGGACGTTGTCTTGCTGTGTAGCGCTGACTAGCCTGGAATTCATGGCAGTGCTTCTACCTCAGCCTCCTGAGTGCTAGAAGAGCACAGGTGGGCACCACACAGCTAGATTTTATTCATTTTTACCTAAGTTTGAATTTTTATCTGCTTGAGTCTTTGTATTGCTGTATGAATAAACCAAATTATATAGCTCAACGTCTATCAATAAAGACAATTCATTATAGGTCATGTGACACAAGCTTTAGGTGATTAGGAAGGAATGCCATCATTCCTTCATCAGCCTCCTTTTCTCTCTTGCAGTTGACTTGTGTTGGGGTCGGAGACGTGTGTAATAAAGGAAAGGTAAGGACGCGGGGCTTCTCTGGCTAGGGTAGAACCCCAGGTCCTTGCCTCAGTTGCGACTCCTTGGGAAGGTCAGCCCTGGCCTTTGAGATCTGCTTCTTAGCCCCTCCCCACCTCATGCATCTCTGCTGTACCTCTTTCTCTCTCCCAGAACCTGGTGGTGGCCGTCAGCGCAGAGGGCTGGCTTCACTTATTTGACCTGACATCCACCAAGGCTCTGGATGCTTCTGGGCACCATGAGACTCTTGGAGAAGAACAGCGTCCTGTCTTCAAGCAGCACATCCCAGCCAACACCAAGGTTATGCTGATCAGCGACATTGGTAAGCATGAGCAGCCAAGGAGCAGGGACTGGGCAAAGGGGTCCATTTTGTACATTGTTGTGTGTTTACTTTTTCTCTTTTTATTTGGTTTTACTTTATTTTCATTTATTGTATATTTGAGGCATAGTTACTGAGCCCCTACTTAATAACTAGGAGCTACAGACCTAGTGTGAGCTAGGAACCGTTCTGTGTTCTAGAATTACAAAGTGAATAAAGCAAGCAAAAAAAAAAAATCATACTATCTTAGATTGTTCTGTGAAGAGACAGAATAAATTTTATAAGAAAATTAAATAATGAAGCTGGGAATTTGGCTCAGGATTAGAACACTTGTCCAGCGTGACCAGGCCTGAGTTCATCCCAGCCAAAAATCAGTCATTCAGTGCTATAGTAGACGGTAACAAGTGTTGGGATAAAATAAATCAAAGGGCTGAAGATAGCAAGGTATCGACAGCAATTTAAAAGATTTCTTTGTATTTAATTATGTGTAGGTTTGTGTGTGGGTTGTGCACATGAGTGAAGGTCAAACCCCTGTAGTTGGAATTACAGGAAGTTGTGAGCCACTTGACATGGTTATTGAGAACCTAACTGGGGTCCTCTGGAAGAGCAGCAAGTACTCTGAACTGCTGAGCCAGACCCAAGAGGTAGCGATTTTAAATAGAGTTGTCAGGGACATTCTTGCTGGAAGGTGGCATTTGGGTAAAGTGACAAGGGTGAGCTTAGCAACATGGCACTGCTGCTTGACTAGAAGTTATCTAGGTAGGAAGCATGTGCAATGGATGTAGGAAACAGAGAGCAGAGATGATGAACCCTGCGTAGCGTTTCAGTGAGAAACGGCACGAGTACAAGACCAGGCCGGAATGGGCAGTTACCACAGGATGTGGTTCATGGCCCAGAAGACTGGACTCAACTGAAAGTGCCGGCAGTGCCGGCTGTGGTTTGGCTGCCAATCCATTGTTTCTGTGCCTACAGATGGAGACGGGTGTTACGAGCTGGTGGTAGGATACACAGACCGTGTGGTACGGGCCTTCCGCTGGGAAGAGATGGCTGAGGGGCCTGAACACCTGACAGGGCAACTGGTGTCCCTCAAGAAGTGGATGCTGGAGGGTCAGGTGAGAAGCAGAGTTTGGGGACCTACGCTAAGAGCCAGTGAACAGAAAAGTCAAGAGGAGGCTTGTGGAATGTGGGGTCCATCTGGGAAGAAGGAAAATGTCCTTGACGAGAGAGGTCCAGCATTCCTAGACAGGGTCTCAGTGGAATTTTAGTAACAGGCAGAGTGCAAAGACTGCACTGAGAATTCAGTGTGTGCTGTGGGGCACACAGCAGGAGCCTGGTCTGGGGTGGGTGGTGCCAGACAAGATTCATGAACCTTAGAACTCCTCCTATCTCCATCAAACTAGAGGCTAATTCTCAGAAGTCCTGCCCGTGTCTTCCCTGGTTCTAGCAGCAGAGTCTCCCTCCCTTCCTGATCTGCCCCCGTTAAGACTCTGTTCTCGCCGGGCGATGGTGGCGCACGCCTTTAATCCCAGCACTCGGGAGGCAGAGGCAGGTGGATCTCTGTGAGTTCGAGACCAGCCTGGTCTAC
>NW_004949099.1:41512846-41514024 GCF_000317375.1 Microtus ochrogaster | reverse complement strand
TTCTCGGTGCAGGTCGACAGTCTCTCTGTGACCCCAGGGCCACTGGGTGTGCCTGAACTGGTTGTGTCACAGCCAGGATGTGCTTATGCGGTTCTGCTGTGTACCTGGAACAAGGATGCTGGCTCCCCTCCCGCCTCTGAGGAGACCACAGGAGACAGTAGGTAAGGAGATGAGGTGGTGGGTGCATTGAAGTAAGGGCAGGGTGACATGGTAGTGAGACAGGCCAATGCAGGTGCCAAGGCTCCATCATCTGAGCCACAGCCCAAGCACTTGGCCCTATTAGAAAAGACTGTTTAGGACCAGGAGTCCTGGGCTTTAACCTTGCGACATCTGAGCACCATGAGCCAGTCTTTGCAGAGATTCCACCATTCGGATTTATTCCTCCCGGCAGCCCCATCACCCTTCCTTCCTTTTGCTGCATGAGTCAGAACGGGTCAGGGGTGGGCTTCTGAAAGTGAAGCTCCTGCAGTGATGGTGGATATAAAGGGCCTAGAGAACTCAGTTCCCTTGGCCTCCCATTGGCCCAATGTCTTTCTTACCGACAGGGAAACCCCAGCTGCCCGAGACATAGTGCTGCACCAGACATCTGGCCGGATCCACAACAAGAACGTTTCCACTCACCTAATTGGCAACATCAAACAAGGTAAGGAAGGGGAAGAGCTGAACAAGGCAGTTCTGGGAGAAAGGAGACCCAGGGCCCTGCCCTCATTCCTACCTCCATCCCCCCCACAGGTCATAGCCCTGAAACTGGTAACTCAGGCCTCTTTGCCCTGTGCACCCTAGATGGTGAGTAGTCCTGGGCTGGGTGGAGTGGGCGGGTCATGAGCAGACACCCTAAGGGGTCTGCTCAAAGGCCCAGCATATACATATATAGACGCACACATATGCGCGCGCGCGCACACACACACACACACACACACCACACACATACACACCAGCACATACACATACATACAGGCACACATACATACCACACACAGTCACACACACTCACTCATATACACATCCCAGCATGCACACACACACATTGTCACACACCACCTCTCTTCCTACAGGGACGCTGAAGCTGATGCAGGAAGCAGATAAGCTCTTGTGGTCGGTACAGGTGGATCACCAGCTCTTTGCCCTGGAGAAGCTGGATGTCACGGTGAGTGGACTTTTTCCCTTTCTTTTTTTTT
>NW_004949099.1:41494827-41512746 GCF_000317375.1 Microtus ochrogaster | reverse complement strand
TTGTAGACCAGGCTGGTCTCGAACTCACAGAGATCCGCCTGCCTCTGCCTCCCGAGTGCTGGGATTAAAGGCGTGCGCCACCACCGCCCGAAAAAATGTGTAGCCCAGGCTGGCCTTGAACTCGTGATCCTCCTGCCTCTGCCTCCTTCAGCAAATCCTACCGGCGTGCGCCACCACAACCGGCGACTTTTTCCCTTTCTGAGATTCATTTATTTACTTTTATGTGCATAGATGTTTTGACTGCATGTATGTCTGTGTGCCACATGTATGCCTGGTACCCACAGAGGCCAGAAAAGTGCATCAGATCCCCTAGAACTGCACTTGCAGACAGTTATTAGCCACTTTGTGGGTGCTAGGAATCAAACCCAGGTGCTCCAGAAAAACCGAGCCATCATTCCAGCCTCATGAGAAGACATTTAAATGTAGCCATGCCCACATCCCAGTCAACAGTGAACCTTTTTCTTAGACAAAATGAATGTGTCCCTCTCTTTACACTCAAGTGTGCCCTTATAGCACAGAATTTAATACTTCTCTTTGAGGCTACTGGAAAATCATTTCCATGCCTTTCAACCAAAAATAATAGTCCTAAAGAAAGCAGGCTACAGGTCTAGAAAAAAAGCAGGCTATTTGTCACAAATGTAGCTGAGTCTTGTGGTTTCTTCTTGTCCACAAGTCTGTTTTTTTTATCAGTGTAGCCCTCAAATGACAGGGCCTACATTGCTCACACTGTGGTGCATGCTCCATGGCTTTGACCAGTAGAACAGATCTGTGTTTGGGTCTTGCCCCTGCCTGTGACCTTGAGCTTTATTATCCCTCTAAGAAGAAATTTCCCAGTATAAAACTGAGAATACAGGGTGGTGGCGCACGCCTTTAATCCGAGCACTCAGGAGACAGAGGCAGGCGGATCTCTGTGAGTTCGAGGCCGGCCTGGTCTACAAGTGCTAGTTTCAGAACAGGCTCCAAAGCTACAGAGAAATCCTGTCTCGAAAAATCAAATAAAACTGAGAATAATGTTTACATCATAGTGTTGCTTTGAACATTAAGCAAAGTAGATTACGATTGCCCTGTTGGGCACTTGGCACATGGAAGAACTACCCCAGTTTATGGTTTGCCACCCAGGGTCAAGCTCACGGTTCTTATATCTCACTGCTCCACCCCACCATCAGATCTTTTGTTCTTTTCTGACACAGGAGCTCGCTATGTGCTGTGTAGCCCAGGCTGGCCTCTGCCTTTGCCTCTCAAGCCCTGAGATTGCAGGTGTGTGCTACTACATCTGACTAGATCTCTTTCTAAAGTAGCTCCTGACCCTTCTGGCACCCTGTCTTTGACCTTTTTCAGGACAATGGGCTTGAGGAGGTGGTAGCGTGTGCCTGGGATGGGCAAACATATATCATCGATCACAACCGCACTGTCGTCCGCTTCCAGGTGGATGAAAATATCCGTGCCTTCTGTGCAGGTGGGACAGTAGCCTCTGAACTCAGCTGCTCAAGCTTAGTAAATGTGCTGGAAAGTGATTGACTCGTTTCCATTAAGTGTAGCCCAAACACAAATGGGTTCCTTAGTTTTCATTGGTGTGTGATGGATGGGTACCACGCTCCCATCTTGACAGTTTGTTTTTTAATTTGGATGGGAAATTTTATTTATTTTTATATGTCTAAATGTTTGCCTGAATGTGTGTCTATGTATCATGACTATGCAGTGCCCACAAAAGCCAGAAGAGGGTATCATATCCTCAGAACTCGCAGTACAGATAGTTGGATGTTAGACATTGAACCTGGTCTTCTGAAAGAGGAGCCAGTGTGCTGAGCCATCTCTCCAGCCCCATCGTGGCAGTGTGGAATGAGACGTAAGCACAGTGAGGGCTCCGTCTCTAAATGTGTGAAGAGTGGGATGACTGTGGGAGAATGTTTCCAGCTGATCATGGCAGGCTGAAGAAAACACTTCCCGAGTATTCTCTGTAATCTTAAATTCGGGACTTTGGAGCTGCAGTGGCTGTTGGGTGGCAGGGATATATCTGGCTAATAAAATGACAATGCAACAATGGGCTGACACTGTACAGTTTGGTGGTAGAACCTTGACTGACAGGTACAAAACTGGGCTCAATCGCCAGGACCCCAAAATAAATGGAAGGAGCTGGAAAACACCCCAGTTACCTGAAAGGTTGGTGTGTGCTTTGGAAGGAAGAAGCAGGCCAAGAAAAGCCTTTCTCTCCAGTTATTTTGTTAACCTGCCCTTTGCACTAGCAGGGCTGTCTCTTTTACTCCAGAGTACCACCAAGATGAGAAGACCTACGAATACATCTTTTGGGGTGCTGAGTGTGTCTTTTCCATATCTAGAATATGATACGTTTTACCATTTTACATACTATACTGGGTTCTTAGCAGAGAAGAAATAGGAAAGGGGCCTTTGTTGATTGATCTCTGTGAAGAGCTAATACTGCTGCCTCTGATGTCTTCTTGTCCTTACCCTCCTCCCGCCACCAGGACTAAGTCTTTTTTTTTTTAAATGTTTATTTATTTATTTATTTATTTATTTATTTATTATGTATACAATATTCTGTCTGTGTGTATCTCTGCAGGCCAGAAGAGGGCACCAGATCTCATTACAGATGGTTGTGAGCCACCATGTGGTTGCTGGGAATTGAACTCAGGACCTTTGGAAGAGCAGGCAAAGCTCTTAACCTCTGAGCCATCTCTCCAGCCTCATTTTTTTTGTTGTTGTTGGTTTTTTGTTTTTTTTGTTTTTGTTTTTGTTTTTTAGTTTTTTCGAGACAGGGTTTCTCTGCAGCTTTGGAGCCTGTCCTGGCACTAGCTCTTGTAGACCAGGCTGGCCTTGAACTCACAGAGATCCGCCTGCCTCTCCCGAGTGCTGGGATTAAAGGCGTGCGCCACCACTGCCCGGCTCCAGGACTAAGTCTTGATGTTTGTCTTCTTGCCCCCGTCTCCCAGGCCAGTATGCTTGCAAAGAGGGCCGCAACAGCCCCTGCTTGGTATACGTCACTTTCAATCAGAAGATCTATGTGTACTGGGATGTGCAGCTGGAGCGGATGGAGTCCACTAATCTGCTGAAGCTGCTGGAGGCTGAGCCTGAGTACCACAGCCTACTGCAGGAGCTGGGTGTGGGTGAGTGTCAGCACAACCAGTGGCCCCGCACCCGGAGGCCTGGCAGTCTCTCACCCATCTCTTCTTGGTCTTCAGATCCTGATGATCTCCCTGTGGTCCGTACCCTGCTTCACCAGACTCTCTACCATCCAGACCAACCGCCACAGTGTACACCCTCAAGCTCCCAGGACCCCACCTAGCTGGACTTGGCCACTTAGCTGATGAAGGATCCTTCTGAACCCCCACCCTACCCCCAAAGTGATCTATGATCTTGGCCGGATGGGGAGTGCATATTACGAAGGAGCAGGACCTGGTTCTTGGCATGGACGGATGGTGGCACCCCTGAGAGCCTTTGATGACATGATGAGAGCCTCTGGTGGGTGCCCTGTGGTTGCCACCCACATCCCAGGATTCCAGTCTTACAAATCACCCAGCTCCCTGTGCTTCCCTCCCCACGTTCTTACTCTGATTGCAGAAAACAGGCTTGTTTGTGAGAAGAGGCAGCAAACCTTTTCCATGGTGCCAACACCTGAAAGGGCACCAGGCTTCAGGCCTGAGGGACTGCGGGATCAATGGATGAGCCCTCACCTCTCCCAGCCCCAGTGAGTGCCCACTTTTGCAGCATAGCTCCAGGCAGCTGACATGAGTAATCACTGCAGGAATGGCAGAGTGTTTGTTCACAGTTCTGAACAGGCATCCTTCAGGGCATTTTCCTGTCTTACCTTCCTGTGTTCTTCATTTACTGAAGCAACCAGGTTAGGGCTTTCTCATTTTGCTGTTCTCTCTCTCTCTCTCTCTTGTTTTGGTAGTAGTGGTGGTGGTTGGGTTGGTTTTTGTTTGTTTTTGTTATTGTTGTTGTTGTTATGTGTGCAGAGGTGGAGCCCAGGGCCTTGCACATGCCAGCCAAGCACTCTGCTATTCATCTGCACTCCAGCCCTGCCATATTATAAAATTGTTTTTTTGTTTTTGTGTTTTTGTTGTTGTTGTTGTTAGTTTTGGTTTGGTTTGGTTTTTCAAGGCAGGGTCTCTCTGTAGCTTTGGAACCTGTCCTGGAACTCGCTATGTAGACCAGGCTGGCCTCAAACTCACAGAGATTTGCCTGCCTCTGCTTCCTGAGTGCTGGGATTAAAGGCATGCGCTACCACCTCCCAGGCCCAAGCCTTTGACAGATTGTGGCTAGAGTGTATGTGTGTGATGTGTGCACAGATACATTTTACCCATGCACACCTGGGTAATGGAATATGGAAACCAAAAGAGGATGTCCAGTCTCCCGCATTCTTCCTCTCCACTTTGTTCCCTTGAGACAGGGTCTCTCTCTGGACCTGAGGTTTTCTGCTTCATCTAGCCAGCTGATCAGTAAGACAACTGTTTGCCTGTGTCTGCACCACACAGTGCTGGGTTCACAAGCATCTGAGCAGCGTGTGTGTGTGTGTGTGTGTGTGTGTGTGTGTGTGTGTGTGTGTATATATATATATATATATATATAATTTATTTTTGTTTTATGCTCGTTGGTCTTTTGCCTGCATGCGTGTATGTTGGTGTGAGGGCATCAGAAGCCTTGGAACTGGAATCACAGACAGGTATGAGCTGCCATGTGGGTGGTAGGAACGGAACCCTTTTTCATGGGTCTTGGCTTTGAATCCAGGTTCCCATGCTTGCATGGAAGTGCTCTTCTCTTTCCCACTAAGGCATCTCCCCGGCCCTCAGGGCTTTTGAACTAAGTGAAATGGAGTAAAATAAAATGGAGAACGTCAGATCCTTTGTTCACAATGGAGGTAAATATTGATTTGTTGCAATTGCATGTGTATTTGTGTAGCACCTATAGTGTAAAATGTACTTCACAAGCCTATGTTCCAGCTTGGGAGAGGGACCCCATTCACACTTTGTGGGTCTGAGGGCAGAGGTTCTATGGGCTCCTGGAGTTAAGGAGGAAGAGACCAGAGAAGAACGTGGCTTAGAGAAACAGTATTTATTTCAAATGCAGAAGCAGGCTAAGGGCCTGCCCTGGGCCAGGTCTGCCACTACAGGAGCAACAGGAGGCAGACTGGGGAAGGAGCATAGGTCTCGAAGCAATGTGATGAGAAAGTCAGGATTGAGACCAGGTACCATGGCACTTATGCTAAGCCAGCCTGCTCTTGAAAGTGAAGAAAGTGAGGCTGTATCCCGGCTCCTCTTTGGTCTCCCCTAGGCTTAGTATTTAGTCCCCATGTAAGAGACCCGGCTCCCTAGTTTGGGTTAGATATATCATTGTCTCTATTCCCCTAACCATGGTTTGAGAGTCAGCCCAGGCAGAAAGACACTCAGACATCTGCAACCCAGAAAGGGTAATGACTAAAAGCCTCCAGCTCAGGGACTGTACCTTCCTAGACAGACAGCCCCACTTGCTTAGCACTCCCACCCAGTGGTAAACAGGTGGGGGCAGGATCAGAGGGCCAGCTGCCAGGGGCGCCAGGAATCTGGTTGTGATTGATAAGCCATAGAGGTAAGAGATTAGGGGTAAGGACACTGGAGGAGTGCTTGGGGTGGGCTTCAGGCAGGTGGAGGCAGCAGGTAACTTTGACCCCCGCGGCCAGGAGAAAAGTTTAGAGCCCACTTGCTGTAGGTTCTTTTCTGTAACTAACTTGCCTGTGCTCTCCGGAAGGGATAAGAGAGTGGGGAAGCCACAGACACTCTGAGTAGGAACTCCTGGGACAGCAATGAAGAAGGCAGCTATGGAGAAGCAGACGGGGTGGCAACTGCAAGATCAGGGGGGTGAGAGAGAGACTAACGCAGTGGTCTCAAGATGCCCTGCTCAGGTAATGTCCCACTCCGCACCACTCTTCCCCTAAGGCACAGTGTCGCCCTAGGGACTGGCTGAGACAGTGGTCACTGGCCAGGCTCTTGGTACAGAGGCAGGAAGGGCAGCTCCGAGAAGGGGGCTTTCAGCCGAAGCACTCCACGGTCCAGGTCAATGCAGCACTGCCATGGGGACCCCGAATGTGTTGTCACCTCCCTGCCAGCTCACACATGCTCCCCTTCCTTCTGCCTCCCCTTGCTTCTATGCCCTGCCCCTTCAGGAAGGGAACCCATTCTCTTGATTTTCCTTTTGGGGCTAATTAAGCAAGTTCCAAGTTTTACACCTCTTTGTCTTTCTCACCAGCCTGCTCTGGGCTTCCGCCCTGAGCCTTCTACCTCTTCTAGCATTTTGGGGTCACCAAGCATGGGTGTCTTACCTTGAGGGAAAGTAGAGTCTGCAGTCCCAGGCAAAATTCAGGGCTGTCCACATCTGCAGGAACCATTGGAAAATTAGGTTGCATTCATGACCACTGATGACCTCCCCTGAGCACTCCTCATCCCTTTCCTTCCCAGTCCACCCCATTGAGAACATTGAGAACAGCAGGGTGGGTAATAATCTGAGCATCTTGGGATGGTGTGCTGACAAGGGCCACAAACCTCTACCTCTGTCCTGCTCAGAAGAGGTGAGAGGCTGGAGGGCTTACCTACCACCTTGGCCGAGCATGCCACAGTCCCCTGTCCCAGCTCTAGCTCCAACTCTTCCACCTGACTTGGTGGCCCAGGTGCCAGGTCCCCACCTGGGGCTTTTGGGACCTTCCTGTGGTTAGAAAGCAAGGGTTATAGCCACCACAGTCCCCAATCCCAGCCCCTCACAGTTAAAAAGCCAATTCTGATCATGCTCTCTCTCAGTCCCTGAGCCAGGGGAGATATAACCCCTTCCTGCTAGGGCTGCCTGACCAACCCCCCCCCACACACACACACACTTTTAAAACATAATATGTACTAAGATAGAGTTTGTATGTCATCAAGTTCACACTTGGTTGTAGGTTCTGTTTGGCTTGGTGGGGGAAGGCTGTTTTTTTAAACAGTCTTGTAGAGGTTGGGCTGACTCAGACAGCTTATGTAACCAAGGCTGGCCTTGGGTTCCTAGCTCTCCATCACCCCCAGATGTTACAGGCTTGAGCCACCCATGTGGGATTCCCCTCTGTATGTTGTGATTACCATTAATGAATGCAGAAAACTGCTTTGGATCTATAGCAGGGCACAACTTAGCTAGACAAAGGGGTGGGGGGAAAACTAAACTGAATGCTGGGAGGAAAAAGGCCGAGTCAGAGAGAAGCCTTGTAGCCCCACTGAAGACAGATGCCAGAACTTTAGCTGGTAAGCTACAGCCACATGGCGATACAGATTACTAGAAATGGGTTAAATTAAGGGTTAGCCAATAAGAAGCTAGAGCTAATGGGCCAAGCAGTGTTTTAACTAATATAGTTTCTGTGTGACTATTTCGGGGCTGAGCAGCCAAAAACCAACAAGCAGCCCCTTACAAAAAGCCACCAGGCTCAGCAAAATTCACTCCATAAAAGTGCAGTTCAGAGCTAGGCATAATGGCACACACCTTTAATCCCAGCACTTGGGAGGTAAGACATAGTAAGTAAGACCTTGCCTCAAAAATAATAATAAGTGCAATTCAATGCTATTCAGTAGTCTGTCAGTGCAACCATCTTCACTAGAGCCTTTGAAGATATTTCATCACCCCAAAAGAAACCCTATCCTGAGCCCAAGTGTGACCTGTAGTCTCAACACAAACCCACACGCAAGAGGCTGAGACAGAAGGTTGTTGAATTTGAGGCCGGTCTGGGCTATATAGTGAGACCCTGTATCACAAAACAAAAAGTGGGGGAAAGAATGTGGCCGCTGTCTGCTGGTTTAGACCACTCTTACCCCAGGCGCCTGAGGCATCCAGCAGATATCTGGTTGTGCTGCATCCCTGTGTCCACAGCTACTTGAAGCATCTGGTCCTGGCACTAGAAATCAGAGTGATGGATCGGTGAGTCCCCCAGGAGGGATTAGGTTTGAACCCTTGACTTTCTGGGTCCTTTGGTCCTTCCCTTTTAGAGATGGGTGGAAGGAATGAACAAGTTTCCAAATGGGAAACTCTCCCAAAAGGGAATCAAAGGAGCTGGATTCCACACGGTGAGATCACTGAGTTGAGAAAGATCTGGGCCAGAATGGAAATCTTATTTGTTTAGAGGAATCCACCTAGTCAGAGGGCTGCAGGTCAGGAAGAGGCTAAGAAGACAAAGTTGTGCACACTCTCAGATTTGGGTCACCAAGAATGGAAACGAGAAGACAAGCTCACTGCCTTGGGATCCTGACAGGCATCAGGGTGAACACCTGGATATATACGCATGAGGCAATAGTTTTCTTGTTCCAAACATTTATTGAGCATCTACTACGTAAGATGTGTGGCTAGTAGATACTTTAGTGAGTGCCAACCTCAGCAGTGCCAAAGAGATAAAACATGGCTCCACATTGTAAGGTCTATAAAAGGATCATGAATTGAGTGCCCCAGAGCCTGGGGAGGACAGGGAGCTGATTCCTGTTGGTCAGAGAAAAGCTTTCTATTAGGAGGCAGCTTCTGAGTTGGGCCTTAAAAAATAAGAATGTGGACAAGGGACTGTTGGAGATTAGGAAGTAAGATTTCTGGGCAGAGAGACAGCAGGAGCTTTGGGGCTGCAGAGATGGTTCAGTAGTTAGGAGTATTTGCCACTCTTTCAGAGGACCTGAGTTCAATCCCTAGATTGGGCAGCTCACAACTCCCTGCAACTCCAGCTCCAGAGATCCACCAGCCTCTCTGGCCACTGCACGCATGTGCGCGCGCGCGTGCACACACACACACACACACACACACACACACATATGACATCACAAACACATAAATTTTATTTTTTTTTATTTTTTTATTTTTTTGGTTTTTTTGAGACAGGGTTTCTCTGTGGTTTTGGAGCCTGTCCTGGAACTAGCTCTTGTAGACCAGGCTGGTCTCGAACTCACGGAGATCCGCCTGCCTCTGCCTCCCGAGTGCTGGGATTAAAGGCGTGCGCCACCACCGCCCGGCAAACACATAAATTTTAAAAAAGATATTTTTTTTTTGCACTTTGGAACATGAGCCTTTTGTACTCATGCATACATTTCCAAAGTGTATGATACAGTAAAGGAGACTCACATATGTAAATAAACTTTGGTAAAAGCATGGGAGCATAGTACTGCTGATGGATGGCCTTATTCAGCGAAGACAGGCGAGACAGGGAAGCAGATGCAGGGACAGAGAAGGAGAAAAATGACTTTGCTCCTTTTGGCTGCTGAGGCAGAAGGGAGAGCTGGTAGAGAGAGCAGGCTCAGCAAGCAAGGGAAAGGACCCCAGGAAGCCTCTTACCTTGCAGTTGACAAGAAGAGCTGGCCTCTGTGTCTCACTGGTCCTGCCGCTGTCGTGGCTGGGGATCTGTGCCTGCACCAGGGGAGACTCCCCCTGAAGCCGCCTCTGGTTTCCCTCCACCAGGCGTCTTTGGAGCACACTGTGTGGCTGCTGGCTCCATCACAAAATAGTGAAAGCAGATCTAAGCCCAGGATCCAGGCTGCGTGCTTCCCCACCTCTATGCCTTGCAAACCACAAGATGCTTGCTCTACCCCAGACCTGAGGAGCAGTAAGAGAGTTGCTGAGGGATGGCTCAGTAGGGAAGAGCACTGGCTGCTTTTCTAAAGGACCTGGGTTTGATTTCTAGCACCTACGCAGAGGCTCATAACTAATTCCAGTATGGTGCAAGTCTTGCATTGACAGAACAGGTCATCCCAGCACTTGGGACGTGATGGAAAGAAAATCAGAAGTTCAAGGTCATCCTATGTGGAAAGTCTGAGGCCAGCAGGGCTCAAATGACTCAAATGTAATTTTTTTTTAAGATATAAGCAGAGTGTTCAGGGCAGAATAATGAACCATCATTCTTGACCTCTCATCTCCAGCTACCCTCATCCATCCTATCGCTGCCTGTATTCTGCCAGCTCAGCTTCCTTTCTTTGAAGGGATATCTGATGTATCCAGACTCCCACAATCTTCTTGGGCCACTGGAACCTCTGTCCACTCACAAAAACAAAAAAACAAAAAACCTGCTTCCAAGACTTGTCTTTCTACACTAACTTAGCTAAAGCCCTGCTGCTCACAGTCCTGAAGTCAACATATATAGAATTTTAAGATACACAGACATACATACATATAGAGGGAGGGAGGGAGATGGATAGAATTAGATGATAGATAGATAGATAGATAGATAGATAGATAGATAGATAGATAGATAGATAGATGATAGATACAGATGTAGCTATAGATAGATATAGATATAATCTTATGTGCACGAGTGTTTAGCCTATATGAATGAATGTGTATCATATGCATGCCTGTGCCCATGAAATCCAAAAGAGGGCTTCAGATATGCTGGATCTGGAGTTACAGATTATTGTGAACTGCCATGTGTGTGCTAGAAATAAAACCCATGTCCTCTGGAAAAGTGCTTTTGACTTCTGAGCCACTTCTTAGCCCTAACCAACACCTTTAATGACATTTTAAAGCCTATCTATATGCAGAGTCTCAGACCTCCTGAATCAAGAATTTTGTTCTTATTTTGTTTTTGGTGTGAGGGTTTAAACCCAGGAGCTTGCTCCTTCAGGGCAAATGTTCTGCCACTTAGCTGTTCTCCTAAGCCCCTGAGTCTTTTTTTTTAATATTTATTTATTTATGTATGTATACAATATTCTGTCCGTGTGTATGCCTGCAGGCCAGAAGAGGGCACCAGACCTCATTACAGATGGTTATGAGCCACCATGTGGTTGCTGGGAATTGAACTCAGGACCTTTTGAAGAGCAGGCAATGCTCTTAACCTCTGAGCCATCTCTCCAGCTCCCCAAGTCTTTGTTTTGTTTGTTTTATGATGAGATCTTACCTGTAACCCTGGCTGCTCTGGAACTAGCTCTATAGACTAAGCTGGCCTTGAACTCACAGAGCTCCACCTGCCTCAGCCTCTGCCTCCCAAGATCTAAGATTAATGATGTATGCCATCAAACCCACACACTGTTTTCCAGCTCTAGTGACAACACTCCTCTTGCCTGGCTAGCCTGTTTCACCCCAGGCTCCACTCCTGCTCACCTCTCTGCAGAAACCCCTCCTCCCAGTTCTCATGGGGTCAGGCTGAGTGCATGGCTCCTTACACTCTATTGAGTATTTCGGCCTTGCTTCTCATTCTGACTCCACCTGCAGGACTGGCCTCTGGATTATCCTGTCCTCCCTCTTCTCAGAGCTCATTTGGTTATGATTCCCACAGATGTTATTTTTGGATTTCACTCCCACCACAGCCTGGAAAGGCCTTCAAGTTAGATCTATCTTGCTCATCTTTCTGTCCCAGGACCTAGTTCAGCATATAAATACCTCCTTGGCTTGGGGATTTGGGGTGGCTCATTCATAGAAAACGTGTCTAGCATGCTTAAGAAACCATACCCAGTACTACAAATAAAGGAAAAGGAAAAAGACACAAAATAAAATGGTTGGTTTTAGTCTGGTGTGGTAGCACACCCCTATAGTCACAGCACTCAGGAGACAGAGGCAGGAGGATCACCACAAAGATGCGGTCAGCTACTTAGTTCATGCCAGCCTGGTCTCTATAGTGAAACCTAGCTCAAAAATAAAATACAATTCTGTTTTTTATAAACTCAAAAAAAAAAAATGTTGTAAGCCAGCCTGGGATACATAGCACAATCAGGCTAGCAGGGTTACATAGTGAGACTGAAAAAATTTTAAAAAAGTTTCCTGGAGAATGGCTGTAGTCTCCCAGGCTCCACACACTCCTCCACCTGACCCTGGGGGCCTGGGATTGTTTTTCTACCCTTGGCCCCAGGAGACCCTGGCAGCAAGTTGCTAGCTCTGAGAACATGCAGCCAGCTCAGGGCCCAAGCAGTTCCCATGCCCTTTTCTCTGCTGCAACTCCATGCTCCTCAGGGTTGGAAAGGGTGTGCCAGAGCTATCCAAGCAGGGAGACAGGGCTCCCAGACTCCTGAAGTCACAGGAGCTACCTACTATGGATCTGCGCAGGTGCTAAGGCAAAGGGGAAAGGTGAGGAGCCCTGACATCAAAGGCTCGGCAGCTACTCTGAGGTGCCAGTGTCCACAGGGCAACTTCTGGACAAGACATTGGTAGGGATATACAGAGAAGCCTGAGGCCCAAACCCCTGGATGCCAAAGAACCTGCTTTCTTCCCCTCCCTGTTTCTCAGCTGTCTCCTGTGTTCTTTGGGGTGCTGGGATGAGAAAACCCAGGTGAGGAGCAGAACAGAAAGGTAAAGTCAGGCCAAACAAAGCAACAGAGTGATGAGTTTGTCCCCAGGGAGAAGTGGCTCCCACAGAATGGAATTCTGTATTCTCTGGGCCCTCCACAATTCACGCCAACTCAAAAGCTAAATGTAATCTAAGCTAGAGGAGTCCCGATGTCATTTCCTATGGGTTTCTACTAGCCAGGCACTGTCCCCGTGCTAAGGATGTAGCAGCCCAAGTGACTCTCCTTACCAGACTGATGCTCACAACTTTACCCCTTTATAATAGATGAGGGAACCAAGGCACTGACTGATAACTTTCTGATTTACAGTCAGAATTTGGTCCCGAACAAGGCAGCTCCAAAGCCCGTGTTCTTAACCGTTATATCTCTGGTGACAAAGACTGCATGCAGCTGATCCTGAGCCCCTCAACTCTTCCCTGTAACCCCAGAGCCCATTCCCTCTGGGGTCAGAAGTGCTGCAATGGTTTGGAAGGAAAAGACAGGAGGACACAGACATTGAGACTGATGGTCCAGGTCAGAGCATGTGAACCCTGATTGCCCAGAAGACCCTCAGTGCTATGATGCTAGGAAAGAGGAGGAAAGGGGGTGGGGCAGGTCTGAGGAATGAGGCAAATTCATAGGCAGCTTTGAAGGAATCTAAAAACAGAGAGTCATAACCCTCAGCTGACGAAACCTCCGTGCCTTGCTGTCCTCATATGCCCATTCCACAGGATTCCCGGGTCCTCTGGGCATCTACTGAACAACGTAACTCTCCGTTGTCCCCAGGAGGAGCCTTGGGGCTCTAAGGGGGGGGGGGGAGGAGAGTAAAAGCTGAGTTATAAGCCCAGGGACCCTCAGTGCCATCAGGCCAAGAAACATTCCCAATGGAGGAGCTGGGGAGGGTTGGAGGTACTGCAAGTTATTGGAACCATCTCTCTCATCTGAACAGGAGAGGACTCTGAAGACTGAGACGCTACCCTGTATGTCACCTCCCCACGCCCCAGACAGGATATGGAGAATAGAGAAAGGGCCTGGGGACTCACCAGGTCCTTGGAGGTGCCGAGCCTCTTGAGGCTGTCCAGGGGCAGCAAGTCAGCCGAGTCCTTGTGCAAGAACTGGGTGGCCTGTTTGAGCCGGCGCTGCTGGCTCAGGTGGGCTCGGTCCCGAAGTGAGGCTTCCTGGCCTCTCCTGGAGTCTCCCTCATCTCTCCTGGCCTCCTGCCCAGTGCTCATGGTCCTCTAGGATAAGCAGACAAGGGTGTCTGGAGTCCCTCTCTCCCTTCTCTTTGCTCCCAGCTCTCCCGGCAGCTTCTGCTTTCCTCTGTCTCCGGACTGCAGCTCTCCTCTGACAGGAGGGTCTCAGCGGGAAGAGAATAAATAAATAAATAATAGGCAGGAGCAGCCGCGTCAGACACCGATTTCCAGAGATTGCTGTAGAGGGAGCGGAGCGAGGTTCCGGCTGGAAAAACCCAGCCCTGGAGGAGAGGGAGGGCCGGCAGGGCCTGCAGCTGGTAGGCTGCAAACCATCCAGCTCTGGGGTCCTGTTCAGAGTGGGCGGTGGATGGTGAGCGCGTGTGTTGTAAACTGTCAGGAGGCTGTGCCAAGTCCTCAGCGAGGGAGCGAGTGCCACTGTGTGGGGGCGCGTGTTTGGTAAGCACGGGGAGGCAGGCAACCGTGTCCCTGCCCCTTTTGTATTTGTGGACTTGGCTCCGCTGACCCCTTCCCGGTTTCTGGACAGTCAGCCACCCAGCTCTTTCTTCCTCCTGCTGTCCTCTGCTGCCGGGGATGGAGGTGATGGCCAGAGAGGGACAGTAAGAAAGTATCTTCCTCCTCTTCCTTGCTTGGCCTCTCCCTGTCAGGTGGCCCCAACATCTCTCTCAAATGGCAAGGAGACCAGGAATGTTCTAGTGACACAAACCTCTGAGATCTTTCTTGTTAGAGGCTGAAATCCGAGTCACACAATGAAGAAGAATGCTGGAGAATGTTCTGGACCTAATATGTCCCCTCCACTGGGTTAGTCTGTGTCTTTGCCAGTTACTTGCCTTGGTCTCCTCCCTGCCATGTTGTGCGATGTTATAGTGACAGAATCCAATCCAGGCCTGGTGTACAGACCTAGAGTCCCAGCCACTTGGGAGAGTGAGACAGAAGGATCACAGCTTTCGAGGCCTGCCTGGACTACAGAGCGAGTTCTACCTTTCAGTCTAGTGATATCTCAAAAAGAAAGGCTTGGAGAGGCGGCTCAGGGCTTGAGAGTGCCCCCTGCCCTGATTTCCGGTGGCTCACAGACATCTGTGACCCCAGCTCGAACTCATACACGGCACACACAAATAAATAGGAATAAAAATGAAACAAAATTAACTTAAATAAAATAATAATAAAAGGTGTTGGGGTGGGACTAGAGAGCCAGCTCATTGGTTAAGAGCACAAACCATGCATATTGCTCTTGCAGTGTGGTTCCCTGCAGCCCAGTCAGACAGCTCAAAACTCCCTGCAACTCCAGTTCCAGGAGATCTGACGCCCTCTTCTGGACTCCAGGGCACCTGTCCCGCACGTACATTTCCACACATAAAGACAAATGCACATTTGCGTGTAAGTGAAAAGAGGGCTAGCGATGGTAGAATGTTTTCAGGCCCTGTTCGGTCTGTACTGTAAAACAACAACACAAAAGCTGTTACAAAACCCGCAAATACCCAGGCGGCCGAGACAGAGGATTGCTCAAGCCCAGATGTCAGGGTCAGATTGGGCAATGAGCTTAACAACAAACAATAGAAAATCATTTCTAGTGCTGGAGAGATGGCTCAGCAGCTAAGAGCACAGCTGCTCTTGTAGATGACCAGGCTCAATTGCCAGCACCCACATGGCAGCCCACGGGTGCCTGTAACTCCAATCTCAGGGGTCCAACACTCTCCTCTGGCTTTCTCGGGCACCAGGAATGCACGGGTCACAGATATACATGCAGACAAAACATCCATATTCATAAAATAAGCTAATACAATTTTAACAGTCACTTCTAAGGAGTAATTAATCTCCAGTGAAAAACAGAAAGACATTTTCAGCCGCCCTCTGTAGGATTCTTGTCTCTCTGGTTGCTGGGAATTGAACTCAGGACCTCTGGAAGAGCAGCTATTGCTTTTAACTTCTGAGTCCCACATCCTGCTACTTTGCTTTCCTCCTTCTCCTCCCTTTCCTCCTCTTCCTCATCCTCCTCCTCTTTCTTCTTCTGATTTATTTTACATGTATGAGTATTTGCCTGCCTGCATGCATGCATGTGGAGCATGTGTGTGCCTGGTGCCTCAGAAGTCAGAAGAGAGCTTTGGATCCCCTGGATCAGATGGTTGTGAACCGTTACGTGGGTCCTGGGAATTGAACCCCGGTCTAGCGCAAGGCAGCAAGTGCTCTTAACCACGGGAGCCAACTCTCTGGCCCCTTCTGTAGCACTCTAAAGGGATGGGGATGAAGGGGGAGTTTCCCTCCCAAGACACTTGAGAGGTATGTCTCTCACTTGTTTCATTTTACGGTTCATGAAAATATCAAAGGCAATGGATATAAATTCAGAAGTCTTGAGAGAAAAATGGAGGTGCCAGGATCTCCTCTGAATGCTGTTCCCTCACACACACTTAGGAGCTAGTATCCACAGCGTATCTACAGTGTTCAAGTCATGAAGCTAGCCCAGAGGATACAGGGGTATTATGGTTAGTTTGATGTCAGCCTACCACAAATTAGAATTACCCAAGTGGGAAGATGTAATTTGTCCTGATGCCTTTGATCAATCCGGGAAGATCCACCCTAGTCGTGAGCAGCACCTCAGACAGCAGCTCAAATAAAGAGGGTCTAGGCAGAAGGAAGAGTGTCTCCCCTTTTGCTTGCTGGGCCTCCCTCTTGCCGCTGGTTGATCTGTCCAATGCTGCTGCTCGCTTCACTGGTATCAGAATGAGCATTTCCAAGCTTTTGTTGCAGACTAGGGACCTGTGGCTCTCCAGGACATCTCCGAGCTTCCAGTGCCAGACTGGGACTACCAAGGCACTGGCTTCAAAGAACGAGTAACTACTGGGTTCTCAACTCTCCGGTGTGAATCTGTTATTGTTACTGTTTTAAAACTGACTTAATACAGTGTGTGTGTGTGTGTGTGTGTGTGTGTGTGTGTGTGTGTGTGTGTGTGTGTGGTGTGTTAATTCTGTTCCTCTAGAGAACCCTGATTAGAACTGGTGTTGACCAAGATGAAGTCCTAGCATTCAGAGACTGATGCAGAAGCCAGGCAACAAGTAACTAAATGTATAATGTCCGACAGATTGCTCTAAGTAAGAGGAAAATAAAGGGCTTTAAAAAATAGGCATATAGTTCCAGGACAGGTTCCAAAACCACAGAGAAACCCTGTCTCGAAAAACCAAAATATAAAAATAAAAAAATAAAAATAAAATAGGTATAAATAACCAGGCACAGGAGGCAGATCTCTGTGAGTTCGAGGCCAGCCTGATTTACAGAGCTAGTTTCAGGACAGCTAGGGCTACACAGAGAAATCCTGTCTCAAAAAATGAAAACCAGAACAGAGAGAGAGAGAATAGTCATAGAGGTGGGGGAGGGGGGTGTTCTAATTTCAGCTTACTCTTCCCTCTGACTCTGACAGACCTGAAGGACACCACCCATCCTGTGTCACAGAGAACAGAACTCTTACAAGCCTTCTAAGCGTACTATAGAGCAGTAGGCTTTGTGTTTGGGGTGATGGTGATGGCCAAGCAAGACACC
The DNA here is from genome assembly GCF_000317375.1 of Microtus ochrogaster. NCBI lineage: Eukaryota > Metazoa > Chordata > Mammalia > Rodentia > Cricetidae > Microtus > Microtus ochrogaster. Next base: position 41,495,777 of record NW_004949099.1, on the reverse strand, counting down.
AAAAGGTAAAGTTTTCTTGGCTTTCCAACCTCAGAGCTCTCAGGCTGAAGGACTTCTGTAAAGTTTTGTGTCTTTGGCTAGCACCAGATTTGGTGTAATTATTACAGACTATGTATGCAGGTGTGAGCATTCGTTACTTTATTCCTCCTTGTCCTATGATATCTGACAGAGCTGCTTACAAAAGGGAGGATTTGCTTTGCTTAAGGTTGAGAAGATGGGCCATCCTGCCCTGGAGCGCACTGTTACAGGAGTGAGAGGCAGGTGGTCACATTGCTTCTACAGTCAGGGGGCAGAGAGAAAATGGCTGCTGCTTGGCAGGCTCCTTCCTTTCTCTGTTTGTTCCAGGGCTCTTCCTTCCTCAGCTAGCCCTCTCTGGAAACACCCTCACAGACCCTCTTAGCCATTGCTCCATTGCTGTGAAGACACGCTATGGCTACAACAACTATTTTAAGAGAAAACATTTAATTGTGGGCTTGTATAAGTGCCAGAGCTTTAGTCAGTTAGCAGAGTTGTGGGGAGCATGGCAGCAAGCAGGCAGGCAGTAGAGCCATAGCTGAGAGCTACATTCTAATTTGCAGGCAGAGACTGGGCCTAGCGTGGGCTTCTGAAACCTAAAAGCCCACCTGCAGTGACACACTTCCTCCAACAAGACCACACCTCCTAATCCTTCTAATCCTTCCAAATAGTGCCACTCCCTGGGGACTAAATATTCAAATATCTGAGCCTGTGCGCGCCATTTCTATTAAAACCAGTACACACTGGGAGGCTGGAGAGATGGTGCAGTGGCTAAGAATACTGGTTGTCCTTCCAGAGGACCTGAGTTCAATTCCCAGCACCCATGTAGCGGCTCACAACTGTCTTTAAATCTGGTTCCAGAGGACCTAACACCTAAGGCAAAATACCAATGTGCATAAAATAAAAATAAATAAAAAAGTTTCACTTAAAGTAAA
>NW_004949099.1:41491626-41494727 GCF_000317375.1 Microtus ochrogaster | reverse complement strand
AAACCAGTACACACATGGCCCGGAGTCTGTGTGTGTGTGTGTGTGTGTGTGTGTGTGTGTGTGTGTGTGTGTAATGAAATCACCGTAGGCTATTGGTGATTCTAGACTTGTACTCTGCCCTATGGCTATTGGATATTTAAGATCCAGCTCACCTGAAGTGAGGTCTGCTTTAATACCCACCTTGCATTGGAAAAACAATATAGAAAGCACTGTGAGATATCTCAGTTATTTCCCTGTCAATTACATAGTTGGATATGAATAATATTCTGGGTCTGTTTAATTCAACAAAATAACATAAATCTGTTTCATTTTGCTTTTTTCACATGGCACCTTTATTTTATCTATTTATTTATGTATTTGGGCTGGTTGAAGGTCTGACCATGTCCCCATGTAGCCCTGGATAGCCTAGCACTCATTTTCTGTACCGTACTCACCTTGAACTTGTGCTGACCCTCCTGTCTCTGCCTCCCGCATTCGCAGATTATGGACATGCACCAGCATGCCCTGCCAGCCTATTTTGTTGTTGTTGTCGTCAAAGACAGAGCCCAGGGTCCCACGAACAGTGAGTATGTGCTTTATCTCTGAGGTGTATCCGTGATGCTAGCTGCTAAAAAGTTTGAGCCTGCATGTGAGACTCCATTGTGATTCTATTGAGCAACCGCTGGTTTCAACAGGTGATGCGGCTTGCTCCTCTGACCTGTGTAATCTGATTCAGTGCCTCTTATGGCTATCAGAATGTTCTTTATGTCTAATCTAAATCCCTACAGATGTGTGTGCGTATGTGTGCGCACATGCACGTATGTGCATATATATGTGTGGTATGTGTGTATGTGTACATGGGTGTGCTGTGTGTGTGGTGTGTGTGTATATGTACACGTGTGTGTGTGTGTGGTGTGTGTGTATATTTATTTATTTTATTTTTCTTTTTTTATATTTATTTATGCAATATTCTTTCTGTGTGTATGCCTGAAGGCCAGAAGAGGGCACCATTACATATGGTTGTGAGCCACCATGTGGTTGCTGGGAATTGAACTCAGGACCTTTGGAAGAGCAGGCAATGCTCTTAACCGCTGAGCCATCTCTCCAGCCCTGTGTGTGTGTGTGTGTGTGTGTGTGTGTGTGTGTGTGTGTGTGTGTGTGTGTGTGTGTAATAAGACAGTATCTCATGAACCAGGGTGACCTCAAACTCACTACATATCCCTGGATGACCTTGAACTAACTCTGACTCTAACATACGCCTTTAACTCACTGCAGCTGTACTCTAAGTCCCTGCCCTATTGTTCAAACCACAGAGGAGTTTTTTTGTTTTGTTTTGTTTTTTGGTGGGGTTGGGGGTTCGAGTCATTAGGTTTTTCTGTGTAGCTCTGGTTGTCCTAGAACTCACTCTTTAGACCAGGCTGGCCTCAAATTCACAGATTCCCCTGCCTCTGCCTCTCAAGTGCAGAAATTAAAGGCGTGCGCCACCACCACCCAGCCACAGAAGAGATTTAAGGCCCTTTGTGCCTTTAAGTATCTTCACACCCTTTCTATATTCATTCCTTAAAGCTGAATAGTGCAAATCTTGCCTCTGCTCGTAGGATGAATTGAGCCTGAGGGCTCAGTGAACCACCACACCACCTACCCACCCTATGTACTCTGCCACGTAAGGAAATTCCCAGAATATTCTAGGTAGAATGGGTTATTCAGAGCTGGACAGACTGCTCCCTTGAGCCACTGGAAGGTTAAGGGCAGCCAATTCTATTTCAGGCTTTCTCCTGTGGGCCTGTCAGATCTGCTGAAGGCATGAATGATGTGGCTTGCAAAAATTCTTCTGCCCAGCAAAGTTCCCAGGAAGCCAGTGCCAATTTTGAAATCTTGGGAAGAAACTGCCTTGCTTCCACACTGTAGGCCCATATTTTTATATGATGTGGCAGCAAGCCTCTAAAGCCATAGTCCTCACCTGAGGTGGTCAGGTGTCCCTGCCAGGCAGGCTGTCGCTAACCTAACAAAAGGTCAGGATGTTTTTCTCCTTCCTTTGTAATTTGGAGGATGCCTTATAGAGATGTTGATTCAAACCTACGAGACAGCTAACACACACAGCAGACAGGTAGTTGTGGATGTGACTGGAAGCCATTGACCTGGTTACTTAGGAGACAGAATGCTAATGTATTTCCCCTAAGTTATGGTATTAAGACTGTTTGGAGAATAAACAGAGGAATTTCTTCAGGACGTGAACTCAGGATTTTATGAGGGATCTCTGCGAAAGAATCTCCCTCCCGATGAAACCATGTGAGTTGTGTCTTTAGTCCTGTCTCCTCCACGCCGGTCCAGACAGAGATAGTTTATGTTAGGGTCTGGAAAAGAAATAATTTATGGTCCGGGCTAGCACCAGACCCCGACACCACATTAGAAGAGAGGTCTTCCAAAGACAGCCAGGCCAAGTTCACAGTCGGAATTAGTGACTCTGGCCCGATCTTCTACTTGTGGATACCAAAGCCAAGGTACAAAAAGAATGGTGGTGGCTTGCCTCAGGGTGCAAACAAGCTGAGCAAGGGATGTCAAAGTCAGATGCCTCGGTTTAGATTTTTACAGCAGGTAGACGTGCATGAGCCCCCGAGTTCAGTGCCCAGAACCCACTATGGGAGGAGAGAGGAAGTTGTCCTCTGACCACACACACACACACACACACACGTAACCCAAATAAGAAAATATGATTAAAACAAACAAAAAGTTTCAACTCTTAACGAAGATGGCAGCTATGCTTTTAATCCCAGAACTGAGGAGCCTGAAGAAGAATTATAAATTGGAGGCCAGCCTGAGCTACATAGGGATGGCATGTCTCAAAGGAAAAAACAAAACAACAAACAAAAAAACCAAAAGAAACTCTGAAGCCAAGGGAAGTGCCTATAATCCAGGATCTTGGAGGAGGGGGCACTAGCATCAAGTAGTTCAAGACCACATAGAAAGTTTAAGGCCATCCTGGGCTGCATAGCAAGGCCTTTTTGTTTTGTTTCGTTTTTTGAGACAGGGTTTCTCTGTAGCTTTGGAACCTGGCCTGGAACTAGCTCTTGTAGACCAGGCTGGCCTCGAACTCACAGAGATCCGCCTGCCTCTGCCCCCCC
>NW_004949099.1:41460719-41491491 GCF_000317375.1 Microtus ochrogaster | reverse complement strand
AATATTCTGTCTGTGTGTATGTCTGCAGGCCAGAAAGAGGGCACCAGACCTCATTACAGATGGTTGTGAGCCACCATGTGGTTGCTGGGAATTAAACTCAGGACCTTTGGAAGAGCAAGCCATGCTCTTAATCACTGAGCCATCTCTCCAGCCCAAGGACTTATCTTTAAAAAAAAAAATTATTGTGCCAGGCATATTGGCATACAACTTAACTCCCAGAACTCAGACAGTAGAGGCAGGAGGGTCTTTGTGAGCTCGAGGCCAGCCTGGTCTACACAGCAAGTTCCAGTCCATCCAGGTCTACATAAAGAAACCCTATCTTAAACAGTAGTACAAACTGCGGGTCAGTCCTTGACACCAGGAATAAAAATAACAAGAATTTCATGTCATTTTACTGGGCAATTCAGAGGAAGGTACTAATCTGAAATACATAATTTGTAGAATTGAGACAAGGTTTAGATGTGAGGTCGAACAGCAAAAAGAAACTCTATCTCAGTTTACCAATCTCTAAAATGGGGGTGCATCACAGGCATTGAATGGATTGATTCTGTAGGTTTCTCAGAGGAATATCTGACCACCAAATGTTGAGGGTCACACAAGTTGAGGTACCAAAAGTCCGCATGATCACTCTGACTTGTCACTCGTCCTTGCTCTCAAGTCCAGCTGGATCAGGTGTCTGTGTATTAGCTGTCATGTTATATTTTTATGGTTTTGGTGGTGGTTTTGAGACTGGGTTTTGCTTCATAACCCAGACTGGGCTGTAATTCATGATAACTCTCCTGCCTCTGTCTTCCTAATACTGGGCACTACAGGATAATTCTTTTTTTGTTTTTCAAGACAGGGTTTCTCTGTGTGGCCCTGGTTGCCCTGGTTAAACTTGCTCTGTAGACCAGGCTGGCCTCGAACTCACAGAGAGCCACCTGCCTCTACCTTTTGAGTGCTGGGATTAAAGGCGTGTACCACCACTGCCCATCATTAATTCTGACACTTTATTATTGCTTTTCTGTTCCCCGCCCCCGACTTGATCCTAAGGATTATGAGAGCAAAACCCTTCATTTCTCTGTTCTCTTTTGCACAAGGTTTTTTTCTTATTATTTAATTTTTATTTTATGAGTATGAGTGTTTTGCCTGCTTGTATGTCTGTGTACCATAGTCCGCCTGGTGTTTATGGAGGCCAGAAGAGAGTGTCAGATCCCCTAGAACTGCAGTGAAAACAGTTGTCAGCTACCATCCTGAGTGCTTAGAAAGTGAACCTGAGTCCTCTGTAGGAATCGTCAGCATTCTTAATTACTGAGCCACCTCTTTAGCCTCTTGTGCATTTTTGTTTTGTTGTTTTGTTATGTCTTGGAAGGTAGTTTGGTTCAGCACAACGCAGTAGCTGGTGTTGATTCAAACTTCGGGATCCTGACCCCGAGTAGTTTATTTTAGGCATATTTAAGCACAGCACAATTTGGCATCATTTTTTCTGGTAACTAAATCCCTCTGAACCATAAAGCTCAAGACATGACTACATCAAAACTCTTTGTAAAGCACAAGTGACATCTTCTTCCATAAAGATGGGTTCCATGGATTAATTGAGAAAAACAAGCTCATTGTAAGGGTCTGGGGAGGAGCCGGCGTGGTCTCAGCCACACAGATAGCACAAAGGTCACAAGGCTATTAACCAGCCCTCTGGGTGGAAAATGGGTTATACATTTCTCCCCTTGAAGAGCCAAGCCTGTGTGTTTAACATTCCTGGTTCCCTGAGTGCTTCTCCGTGAGCACAAGGGCCTCAGTGCCTCCTACACCTGGAGTCTCCTTGTTCCGCTCTTGCCCTGCTGAGGAACAGCTGCCTTCCTCAGGCTTGAGTCTCCAGCACTGCCTGTGACCAAATTCTGCAGGGAGCCCTCCCTGTGCCACCACCGCCCGGCTGCCTAGGAAGTTTTCTGTCCGCTAACCAATCCTAGTGTCGCTGTGTATTGGTTCTGAGTGTAGAGACAACTTTTTTTTTGTATGTGTGATGGGAATTGAACTTAGGACTTCACTCTTGCTAGGCAAGTGCTGTACCATTGAGCTATATTCCCAACCTGCAATTCCTTACCCACATTTCTTACCATACCTCTTCCTCACCCCAGCATACACATGCGCACGCGCATGTGCGCACACGCACACATACACACACACACACACCACCTCACCACTCCTTATTCTAACCTTAAGAGCTGGAGCCTACAGAAATTCTAGCTGCCCTACCCCCTCTCTCTTCCCTAATCTTCCCATACTAATACGAGTCTGCCAAGGAAAACAGAGAACAATTCAGAGCTTCAGCGATGTCTCCAGAAACCTGAAACAGAGGTGGTATGAGGCTGGAAGATGGCAGGTTATTCTTCAGAAGCTGGAGTCCTCAGCCTTCTGAGGCTTCTTGCTGAAGCAGGCTAGGCTGTGTATTCTGAGGCCCACTCTGGTCTCCTCCCACCGGGAGGCTCTTTTAAACATATCCAGGGCTTTCTTTCCTCTTTCTGGCTGATGTGTTGGCAGGTCTTGCCTTGGACAGGTAGTAGAGGGGCATGGCAACCCGGTTCTTTATCAGGGTTTGGTAGTCCCTCACCAGGTCTTCGCTGAGGGGCACACAGGGCAGCCGAGCCAGTTTCAGGGCCTTCTCCTGGTAATGCGGCTGCGGGTTTGGGCAGGGCCAGTTCTTGGTGAAATTATTGGGAAGTGGGTTGGGTAGGATCTGGAGGCCCCAAGGCTCAAGCCTTCCGCCATCAGAGATGAACTGAGACCTGTTGGGAAAGTGGTTCAGAGACAGCAGAGTCAAGGGAGGGTTCCAGGCACGGTAGGGGGAGGTGGAAAGGGCAGGTGATGATTCCCAGCAACTACTGGGGATCAGGCCATATACCAGCTAGCCTGCATTTTAACTGTGTCTAGCTGTACGTCTTTTATCCTTTGAATAACTGTATAGTATATCACCTAAGTTTTTTTAAAAATATGCTTTCTGTTACATATTTTTTATATAATTTATTTAACTTTATTTTATATGCATTGGTGTGAAGGTATCAGATTCCCTGGAACTGGAGTTAAAGACAGTTGTGAGCTGCCATGTTAGGTGCTGGGATTTGAACCTGGGTCTTCTGTAAGAAAAGCCAGCTCTCCCAACGGCTGAGCCATCTCTCCAGCCCGTTACATATTTTTATTGTGCTTATTAATTTTAATATTTTATGAGTGTCTTGCCTGCATGCTGCCATGTACACCACTTGTTAGCCTGGTGCCAGTGGAAGTTAGAAGAAGGCATAAGATCCCCTTAGTCTAGAGTTACAGACGATTGTGAGCTGCCATATGGGTAGCAGCCAGTGCTCTTAACTGCTGAGCCATCTCTCCAGCCCCTCACCTAGATTCTTCTTAAATATGTATGTGTTGCTAGGGATTGAACCCAGGGCCCTGCACGTGCTTGGCCAGCGCTCCCCTACTGAGCTACGCCCCAGTCCGATTTTCCACTCTCGGATTCCTTCTTTCGTTTTTTTCTTCTCAGTCTGTAGTCCAGGCTGTTCTCCATCGTGAGATCCTCTTGCTTTCCCCTCCAGAGGTTTCTACCGTCACGCCTGACTCTATTTTTTATCTAAATTCCAGCCATTCTTCTCTTTTCTACTAATGCAGAGCAGATGGGAAGACCGCTGAACTCAGCGTAGCGTAGCGGGCAACTTCCTCTTCCGTGTTGGCCTGTAGTATGAAATTGAACAGGAGCAAATTGACTTCAAAACAAAAACAACAGCACGGTTGAATAGTAGCAGATTTTCTGTGCTTCAAGAGGCTCTGTACCTGGCTCAGCAGATATTCCTGTCGGCTGCCTTTGGTTTATTCGAGGTTCTCAGCTGCAGCTACACATGACAATCACCCCAGAAACTTTTTTGGTTTTTGTTGTTCATTTGTTATTGTTATATTTTTATTACTATTGCTGTTGTTAGTGCCGAGATGGAACTTTGAGCTCTTGCATGGTAAATAAGAAGCTATATTCCTGAGCTATGCCCCCACCCCTGGGATAGTTTGTAAAGTTCCCCAGGGATGTAGCCTAGTAGACACCTTGCCAAACGCATACAAGACCTTGAGTTTCTATGCAGAGGGTCCTAGGGATTAAGATAGAATCTCACGTAGCCAGACCGTGTCTAGTTCATGTGGTGCTAAGCACTGAACCGTGGCCTTCATGCATGCTAGGCCAACACTCTGTCAACTAACTGAGCTCACTCAACTAACACACACCCACTCTCTTTTCGGAAAGAAGGTCTCATATAGTCTAGGCTAGCGTCCAACTTACTAAGTAGCCAAAGGTGGCCTTGAATTCCTGACCCGCCTGCCTCAGTCTCTTCCAACTGCCAGGATTATAGGCATGCATCACCATGTCCTTCATGATTGCAAATCTTTCTGAGATGCCTGTGAGCCACACATTAGTTACCAATAGTCTTCATGTGCAGACAGAGAGAGAGAGAGAGAGAGAGAGAGAGAGAGAGAGAGAGAGAGAGAGAGAGCGAGAGAGCGAGTGCCGGGGTCCTCAATGTGACTCACCTGAAGAAGTCACCAAACTCTGGTGCCATGTTTTAAAAATTGAATGTGTATGTCTATAAACACACATGTGTAAGGTCCACGCGTGTGGCGTGTGCAGGTGCCAGAGAAAGCTCTCAGTACCCTGCTCTCTCACTCTCTGCCTTACTCCCTTGAGGCGGAGTCTCTCACCAAATCTGAAGCCTAACATTTCGGTGAGGCTAGCTGGCCAGTGAGCTCCTAGAAGCTGCCTGGAGATCTCCCAGCATCCCTGGGGTTACAAGTATGCACAGTTGTGCCCAGCTGTTTCTACATGGGCGTGGAGGTGTTGAACTCAGGTTCCTATGCTTGGGCAGCAAGTGCTTACCCGCTGAGTCATCTCCATGTGTGCACCTGCATGCAGAGCTGGAGGTGAAACCTGGCCTTGTACATACTAAACAAGTGCCCTCCCCTGAGCTGCCCAGGCTTCACTATTTGTTTTTTTCTTCTTCTTTTTTTTTTAATTAAAAATCTCTGCTGGTAGGTGGTAATGCAAGCTTTTAATGCCAGCCCTCCAGAGGCAGAGGCAGGTGAGTCTCTGTGAGTTTGAGGCCAACCTGGTCTACAAATTGAGCTCCAAGACAGCCAAGGCAACACAAAGAAACCATGTCTTGAAAATCAAGACAAAACCTCAAGCTAGGTATGATGGCATATATCTTTAATCCTAGAGCTGTGAGTTTCAGGCCAGCCACGGTTATATAGAAACACCCTGTCTCCAAAAAAAGAAAAAAAATTCTATTAGGGCTGGAGAAATGACTTCCGTGGTCAAGAAATGGCTTAGTGCTCTATCAGAAATGCAGTGTTCAGATCCTAGCATCTATGCCAGGTTGCTCACAAAATCCTGTAACTCAAGCTCCAAGGGATCTGATGCCCCTTTCTGGCCTCACAAGCTTTGCGCACATGTGCAAGCATGCGCACGCGCGCGCGCACACACACACACACACACACACACACACACACACACACACACACACGCAGTTCCCTCTAAGGTCTGTCTCTTCTGAGACCACCCTACTGGGGCCTAGACTGTTCTAGCCCCTCCTCTGTAACCCTCTGAAGACCTTCTGACCTACACTGCAGCTCACAGGAGTCCTGCCTGCCCACAGATTTCTGCAATATCAGCTTTCAAGAGTTTTTATTACATTATACATAATGCATTTTATTGTATTTTTATTCCTGTATATAACATATTTTAATCATATTCCCTCTCATTATCCTTTCTTGTCTTCCTTTCCTAGGGACGCCCTTCCTGTTCCCAGTTAGTGTGTGCGGCCCACTGCATTTCCGTAGGTTACTTACAGACACCTGGGCACCTTAGCAGTGGCTCCACCCTTGAAAGAAATGTCTCCCCTCCAAGAACTGTCAACTTGCCTATTAGCTCTGGGGAGGGAGAGGTGGTACTGCGTGCATCCCTCCCTCCCTCCCTCCTCTCCTCCCAGACAAGATAAGATCTAACTTTGGTTCAATTTCTTTCTCCCATCTTTCCTTTCCTGTGAGGAGGATAGACTCCAAGGCCCTGGGCATATAAGCAAGTACTCCACCTCCGAGCTGTACTCTAAGCTCCTGGTTTGGTTCTTTCACATACTGACAACCCAGTTCATACTTATCCTGTGACGTAAGTGTTTCTGATCCTTCTTTACCAATTGAGCCTGGAGAATCCAAGCCACTTGTTAAAATGATACTCTCTGGGTCTGAAAAATCTGACCCCAGGTTTCATTTCTGCTTCCTCTATTAATAATGGACTTTACTGGACAGATGTGGTGGCATATGTCTCTAATCCTGGAACTTTGGAGGTGAAAGCAGGAGAATCATGAGTTCAAGGCCAGCCTTGGCCACATGAAACTCCAGCTGTAAAAAGAAGGAGGGGAGATTTACTGGGGGTTTAATACTCTTGTGCATAGGGCAGGTAATATATTCTATATGCTCCTAGTTTTAAAAAAAAAAGGAAAGGAAGGAAGGAAGGAAGGAGAAAGGAAAGGAAAGGAAAGGAAAGGAAGGAAGGAAGGAAGGAAGGAAGGAAGAAGGAAAAGAAAGAAGAAAGAGGGAAGGCCTGGAGATGTCTCAGTGGTTAAGCATACTGGGTGCTTTCCCAGTAGACCCAAGTTCAATTCCCAGCACTCACATGGGCCACTCTCAACTGTCTGTAACTCTAGTTCCAGGGAACTCGACCACCTTTTCTGGCTTCCTTAGGCACCAGGCATACTTGTGGTGTACAGACATACATTCAGGCAAAACATTCATACATATAATTTTTTTAAAAAAAACTTAAAAAGAAAAAAATGACAACCAGGCATGATGGCATGCATATGTAATCCTAGCACTCAAGAGACAGACTGGAGAATTGCCAGTCAAGGCCAGCCTGGACAATATAGTGAGATCCTGCCTGAATAGAAGAAAATAAATATAATAATGACACCCACCATCTCTCTCTCACACACACCCTGTGGATGTTTTGCAGGCATAGTGTGGCTGTGGTAGGTGTCTCTTCTATCTCTTAAAGCCAGGGACCGAATTACATTTCTCAGTATCCCTAGGCCAAGCAGGAGTTAAATTCATAGTACCCTCTCTGCATTTTTAGTTAGATAACCAAGTGCCTTTCCCCGTTATCCCCACCCCTCCATCTGCACCATCTGGCCAGCTACTTTCAGGAAGCAGTTGGGGGTGTGGCTCCACGGCAGAACCCTTGTTTGGTGTTTGCAAGGCCGTGGGTTCCAACTGCACAGAAGAAAACGTCTCAGATGACCATGAGTGGGAAAGTGGGAGATGCAAATTAGATACCAAAACAGGACTGGGAAGCCGTGGGAGGGGGCACATGAACATGGGCAGGATCACTGCCTGGGAAGGGGTGAGCTTACTTCTTGAAGTTTGGTGGGGGCAGAATATTGCCGTGGGCATCGAGTGGAGGGGCCCTCAGTTCGCTCCTCAGCTTGAGTTTCTCCACCTCCTTCAGTTCTCTCACGGTTCTCACAATCACTTGGTTCTTTCTGTTCACGTCCATGAAGATGGGGGTAGCGCTGATGAAGGTCAGGAAGCTGTGTGGGCCCATCCAGGAGGGCGGAGGAATGGCAGGTTGTGCAGCAGGGAGACGGTGGCCATTGGAATGGGTTAACCAGCGCCAGACATTACTGTCATAGGGTATGTCTGGCCTGGTGGGGAAGGTGGCAGGCAGACGCCCCACATCAAGCCACGTGTGAAAGCCCCAGGTGTGCTTGGTTTCATCCTTCCAAGGATAGCGGGCCTGGTGATGAACCTTAGACTTCATCTCTGTGTATGGTGGCTGCTTCAGGGCCAGCTTGTGGTAGGGTTGCTGGGTGAAGCCTGGCAAGTCTCTGGCCTCTCTGGGGAGGAGGAACTCACGCTGAGTCCAAGTCTGGTCGGTGGAGAAGGATTCTCTGGCATGGACCATCTAGGGAGACACAAAAGAGAACCTAGAAGGGCTATGCCCGCAGAGCAGGATGCTGCAAGAAGTCCCCTGTTCTCCTTCCCAGGCACAAGCTGCCAGCCTCCAATCCAGGACTCATCAGGACGCAGATGACCTCCACAAAAAGGTGTCTCTCCATTCCCGCTGTCATCAAGTGTGTATATATCCACGTACATAAGACCATTCCTGCGGGTGCATGTGCGTGTGTTTATGTGTGTGTAAGTCAGGAGAGAACCTTGGATATTGCTCATCTTGTTTTTGTTTTTTTGTTTTTTTTTGAGACAGGGTATCTCTCACTGGTCTAGGAATTATATTGGTCTGGCTACAGACTGGCCATCAGCCATCAAGTCTCAAGAGTCCACCTCTCCCCACCCCAACCCCCAGCCCTGGGATTATTAAGTGTTACCACTTAAAACTTTATTCCTGAAAAGAATTTATTTTTATTTTATGAGTGTTTTGCCTGCAAGAATGTGTGTGTGCCATGTGTGTGCTTGTTAATCTTGGAGGGCAGACTGGGGGACCCAACAGAATTAAAGATGGTTGTGAGCTGCGGTGTAGGTGTTGGGAATCTAACCCAGGTCCTCTGCAAGAGCAGCAAATGCTCTTAATCACCGAGCAATTTCTCTAGTTCCCTGCAAAAAGTTTTACACAAGTTCTTGTGATTGAACTCTGGTCGTAATACTTGTATAGCAAGCGCTTCACAAACTGAGCTAGCTCTCTTAACATTGGCAGCTTGACAGGATAGAGAATCATATAGGATGCAAGTCTCTGGCACGCTCGAAGGGGACTGTCTAGAGTAGATTAACTGAGGTGGAATGAGCCACACTAACTCCGATGCCACCATGCAGAAGAAAGCTGAGCACCAGCATTTACCTTCCTGACTGCCGACAAACTCCTACCATGATCGACTATAGGGCCCTTAATTTTGCTTGTCAGGTATTTTGCTTTAATGAGACTAGTAATTGCCCCAATCCAAATAATATTCTCCGTATCATTTCCATAGACTTATCAAATCTCATTCTTTTTCTAGTTATTAATTTTGGCTTTGATTTCCCACTCTCTCAACTTCTGCTCTTTAAAAATTATATATAATTGCATCTTGGGTTTAAAATTTTTATCTTTTTAAAAATTCATGTGTATATTTGTGCACGACATACACGCCTGGTGCCAAAGGAGGCCAGGAGAGGACATCGGATGCTCTGGGCTGGAGATGGTGTGAGCCACCATGTAGGTGCTGGGAGCCTGGCTCTTAAACGCTGAGCATCTCTCTAGGTTTTATTTAAAGTTTTATTTATTGTTGTGTGTGTGTTATGGTGTGAGTGGAAGTCAGAGGACAACTTACAGAAGTCAATTCTCTCCTTCCACTACGAGTTCTAAGGAACTCAGGTATCAGGCTTGGCGGCAAACGCCTTAACCCTGAGTTATCTCATTGGCCTCACCACTTCCTTCACCACTCTCTGTTCTGACGCCCTCATGTGTGTCCCTGTAGACACATCAGGCCTAGGGGGAGGATCCATTCCAGCCATTCTGGCAACATACTTTCCCTTGTTCCTGGTCCTGGTCACACCCTAGGAAGTCTCCCTAAAGGAGGGCCAGGTAGCTTTCCATCCCAGTCTGTTGTTGTTGGCACTTTCCCTCATTTCTCATTCAAAGATCAGCTGGTTAATCCCAGCACTTGGGAGGCAGAGGCAGGCGGATCTCTGTGAGTTCGAGACCCCAGCCTGGTCTACAAGAGCTAGTACCAGGACAGACTCCAAAACCACAGAGAAACCCTGTCTTGAAAAACCAAAAAAAAAAAAAAAGAAAAAGAAAAAAACAAAGATCAGCTGGGCTAGAAAGCATCTAGAATGTTCTTTCCTTATCTTTTCTGTCTGCCACAAAACATGGTGCCCCTTCCTTTCCTAAAACTCCATGAGAAAATATCCAGTTCTGCTATGGTTTGTCTAAGTGTCCCTCAAAGGCCGGTCTAAATGACTTGGTTCCAGCCTGAGGACTGATTGGGAGAATCTCAGGTGGGGGGACCTAGTGGCAGCATGCCTTAAGGGAGACAGTGGGATCCAGGGCCCTTCCTGCCTCTTTGCTTCTGGGTGCCCATGAGGTGAGCACCTGCTTTGCCATGTTCTCCCTCCATGAGTTGCCTCACAGGTCTAGGGCAGCAAGGCCAAATGGCCGCACACTGAAGGAAGCCTCTATGAGCCCCAGGGAGCCTTTCCTCTCCAGTTATCACTAGCACTCTGTCACCGCAGAAGAAAACTGACAAAATTGGCAACAAAGCCCCTATTTCAGATGTAAAGACCCTGTTACAGTAAGGAATTCACAGGAGGCCTCAACTAAGTGGCAGAGTTCAGGTTTAAGCTGTGTTCAACCTCAGCAGACTTAGCTGTGTGAAGCATGACTAAGCCTGTTCATAGTCTGACCAGGGCAGAAGAGTCTCTCCATCCTTCTTCCTTCTCACCCACTCCAAAACCCCACCAGTTTCTTCAGCACCATCCCCTACACACATTTCCTTAAAATTAAAACCTAGTGCATGTGCACACACATGCATGTCACAGCACGCGAAGGTCTGAGGGCAGCTTGTAGGAGTCCATCTTCTCCTTCCACCACATGGGTTCTAGAGATGGAGCTCAGGGTGACAGGCATAGCAGCCAGCGCCCTGACTACGTGAACCATCTTGTTGGCTTGCTCGCAGGTTCATTTCCTCCTTCCTTTTGATTTTGTGAGATAAGATCTTGTGTGTAGCCTTGGTGGACCAAGCCACTGAGTGCTAACATTACAGGCGTGCCTCACTGGACCTAAGTCTTTTCTGCAAGAGCACCTCAGAGGCATGGCCTGAGAGCTAATACAAACTTACCTCGTCGATCCCCAAGCATGGCAATACATGGTAATAACTTGTTAGGAGGTAGAGGCAGATTTCCACAGATCTGACAATAAAAACCTGGCCTAGGTGTGAACTTCAACCAGGACTATATAGGGAGGTTCAAACAAATCCAAAACTTGGCCCAAATGGCAAATATCTATAATCCCAGCCCTTGGAAGGCTGAGACAGGACTACTGCAGGCTACTAGTAGTATCAGGCTACTAGCCAGGACTACAAGCAAGACTGCCTCGAGAAAACAAAAACAGACCCCCTGAAATCTGAAGATGCAAGATCCCAAATGCCGAAAAATCTGATTTTTCCCTGGGCAAGGGCATGGTGTCACAAGTAGAAAATTCCACATTTGACCTTTGCAATCAGTCAAATATCAAACATCCTAAAAATACTGCATGCGTTAAGTCACATTCAGGCTGGGTATAAAATACATATGAAACAGAGAAATGTTATGGGCAGTTCTGGGTCTGTTTATGACACACAAACACTCCAAAATCCAAAAATCCCAAAGCTAACAGTAGCTCTGGTTTCAAGCACTTTAGATAAGGCCCCATCCGCCCGTGCTAGCCAGGCTCCTCCTCCTCCTCCCCCTCCCCACGTTCCAAACACAGCATATCATAGGATGAAGGCAGAAGAGTTTGTGTACCAGAAGCCTGTTGCTCAGGACACATGAAAGGGCGGCTGCAGAGGCGGCCCCACTCTACCTGCAGGAAAGGCTCCCTGACATGAGGCACATCGTCCATGCCTGGTGTTTGGAGGGATCTTCCCCGGCTGCTGGCCATTCTTCCTCTGAGCCAGAGCCAGGAGGGGAGGCTTTGGGGAAAAGCCCTCTCTGGTACCATTGTTTGCTGCTAGGGTTGCTATGGTGATGCTTCCTGACTAGTGCTGCTGGGAGGAGACTGCCTGTCCTGGGAGGCTCTTCAGTCCCTGATGCCTTCCTGGTGAGGTAGGGAGGGGGCAGCGATGTCAGTTCTGGTTACAAGATGTGGTAACAGGAGCTGCTTCCAGGAGGACCTTGTCTGGGAGGTTTGGGGAGGAGGAAGTACGCAGGGTCTCAGGCTTGGGGCTGGGATAGAAGTAAAGAGACCCCCGCAAAGGGCCCAGCTTTCTGGCCTGAATGTTGAACGGTTTGGGAGGGGAATTGAGGCCTACAAGTGCTGTGTTACTTGAGGAATCGACAGGAGCCCAGGTCAGAGTTTGGGCCATGGAACAAGGTGGCAGGAAGAGGTGGGCAGGACTTTATAGAGCCAGGATCTCACATAGCTGGACTGGCGGATCCTCCTGCCTCTCTCTACCTCAAGGACTGAGATTATAGTATGAACCACATCAGAGAAAACCGGCAATTTCTGCATCAGAAAAGGGTGTGGGAGGAACATCTGTGAAAGGCCCCAGCCATCATCTCCAGTCTCCACCACTGCCCCTCATTCAAGTCCTTGAGACCAGCAGTGCCACCCTGGGTTTTATTCAGTAGGTAGGTACAGTAGTGTTCTTGTGCTGGCTTGTGTTATCGGAGCCTAGGGTGGCTCTTTGCAAAGCTTAGGTGCAAGCTAAGGAAGCCAGGCAGGTCAGGGGTCACTTCCTCCTTATCAGGCCTCGGTCTGAGCTCTCAATGCTGGCTTCCCGGCATGATCAGGAACACTATCAGAGAACCACCTAACAGGACTCATGTGAGCACTCATCCCTCACACCCAAACCCAATAGGCTTTTCTACCAGGACCACTGGTTTAGAAACATGGGGGTGTCAGGAAAGGGCAGTAAGCGGGATCCCGGCAAGCCAACCTGTATGTCTAGATGCATAGAGAACCCACAAGTGTGGAAGAAACTGCACCGCAGGTCCTTCCCCCAAAGGTTGCAAGCAGAAGCCAAGTGCAGCCCTTGTCACCCCACCGACTCCTGGCAGTCTCTAGATAATGATCTAAGAAAATAAGCTTACAGTTATAATTAGAGGGCAATTTGGGGACTTACACCATTTACAAGGGTTATCCTGCCAGGAGCAGCAGGTGACTATGGGGCACTTCCTGATAGCCACTGCTTTTGTCACGCCCACCCTTCGGGTACCAGCAGAGAGAGTGGAGGACTCAGACTCTCTGGAGACCCTGCTGCATGCACAGGTCCCAGCAGTGGCTTCGATGTGACTATCTCTTGGCATACTTAGGTAAAGGGCACAGCTCAGTCCTTGCATGGCAGCTTCCCTCAGAGGGCTTGGGGTACACTGAGCCTTGTACTACCCAGTCACACAAGTGCCAGGATAGTGAGCAGCTTGAGTAGCAAGGACAAGGCCTTGGCTCTATCGCAGCTCAGGGATGAACTGAGCCCAGTTGATGTTGTCAGGGCCCAGAGGGTCCTCTTCCAGGCCAGGGAAGCTGATGTCTAGAAGGATCTTGCTGAGGCTGTCGTTCATTGTGTCCAAGACCAGGCCTTCTGTGAGAGAACGGTTGGCTGAAAGGCTGGGGACCTGTGGCTCGGGGGAGTCTGGCTTGGGGACCTCAAGATGTGGAGGTGGAGAGTTGCTGAAGGGGCCAGAGGCAAGGTCAGAGGCAAGGTCAAAGGGTTCTGAGTTGAGGAGCTCCCGGGGTGAGTCAAAAAGGGGAACACTTTTCAGAGGTGTGGTATTCAGCTCCATCAGCCCCAGGGAGTCAGGCAAGGGGCCAAAGGCGCCCTGGGGGGTTCGTACTGGGCTGAAATCTAACCCCCCAACTTTGGCTGGGGGTGTAAGCCTCCAGGACTCAGGGGTTCTGGAGAGCACAGACTTGCTAGGAGTGGAGGAGATGGGCAATGTCTCCTTGACGGGGGTCTTGAAAGGCACCCCCTCCTCTTGAGGGCAGTCGAGCTGGGACGCAGGCTCTGACGACTCCGCCAGGAGGAGGGGCTCCACGGCCGGCTGTAATGTGCTGGGGTCCTCTGAGAAGAGCAGTTCAGGCTCATCCAGACAGGGTGGCCGGAGGCGTTGTTTCCTCCGAGAGCGGCTCACCTCCCTCTTCTCTCTTCGCTTGGTCACCAGCATTTCCGAGACACACCGGGCTGGGGACTGGCGACCACAATAGGACTTCTTGGGCTTTGGGGTAGGAGAGCAGGAAGAATCTTCCCAGGAATTGGACAGTTCCTCTTTCAGTGACGCACACGGAGAGGGCCACTCTTCCAAGGGAGGGCTCTCCATTTTGACAGGCCTCTCGAAGGGTGTCAAGTCCTCCCCAGGCTGGATTTCTTCCTCCTTAATGGACTGAATAGGAAGCAAAGGCAATAGCCCTTCTTCAAGCAGGGATTTCTCCTCCTTCACTGGTCCGGCAGCAGGAAGTGGGGTGATTCCTTCATTGGCTAGCAGTACCTTGGGTGCAATTCGGACTCGCTTGCTATGACGAGTGAGCTCTGAGCTCCTAAGTGAAGCTGCCAGAGGCAATGGCATCTTTACCGAGGGCTGTAACACCAGAGACTGGTTCACTGGGAACTGGATGGGCACCAGGTATGAGCTGACCCGTGGGAGCAGAGGCTTCATCTTCCGCCCTAGGAGGAAGCAGGAGAGATCAGAGGTAGCAAAGCTATGGGTTCGCTACTTCTCACTCCAGGAGCCCTGCTTAACTGTGCGCTCGGATCCTTTAAGTTGGAGAGAGAAGCTGAAGCTAGGCCCCAGAACCAGATCAGGCAGGTCTGAGGCCCACTCCCATACTCACGTGCGCCCAGCGGGAGTTCAGTTTTGATGGTCACATTTCTACGGAGCTCAGGATTGGGCCGTTTCTGCTGCTGCTTTTGGGAAGAGAAAGAAACCAGGGCTAGTAAGGTGAGGGGAGAGAGCAGAACCCCAATAACTTGAGCTTGATGCAATTGGCCTAACCAACAAGCCAATGACTAGAAAAAGCTAGTTTGAATAATGGATGCAGGTAAGTACAATCTGTCAAGCCATGCTGGGGGAAAAATGGACAGAAACAGACATATGAGGACAGGACAATGCGACACCATGATCCTCACCACCCACAGGGAATGCAACAGCTACCGGAGAGACAAGGGAAAGGCAGGCTGAGAAAACAGGCTGATGCTGCTGCCTGCAGGCCCATGCCACGCACTTGTCCTTGCGGTGGCAGGTCCTGCAGTGCCCTGTTTGCTCTACTCAGCACACCTTTGTGATGCTGTGTTTAGGGCTAGCAGCCACGGGGCCAAACACAGTCCCCTCCCCACATCACAGCTTCTCTGCCCACTAAAGCCATGCTGAGCAGTGAAGGAAAATAAGGCCAAGCCCCGAGCCAGAGGAAAAGAATCTTACTGATTCCAAGTTCTCAGGCGATTGTGGAGACCCTGGTTCCAGTGGCTGGGTGGCGGCCAGGCATCGAGGGAGAGAAATGAGATGAAGTTACCACTAATGTGGTCAATCTACCCAGACTAGGGAGAAACCTATTTGATGGGTGCCAAGAGACACCAAGGATAATGGTCCCTTCCAGAAGAACAGCACAGCAACAGCATCCTTATGGGTACTAGAAGTTCCCAAAACAACTTTTTTCCTGAAAATGTGTTCTTGTGGCTCCATTTCTGGTCTCTAGACTTAAAAAAAGGTTTCTTTGGAGCAAGACTGAGCATACAAATTATAGGGCTGGAAAGATGGCTCAGTGGGTAAGACAGACTGCTGTATAAGCATAGGATCCGAGTTCAGATCCCAGCCCTGCATTGAAAAATAAAGTCAGGGCTGGCCATGCAAGTGCTTATACCCCAGTACTATGAGGTGGGGGTGGAGACAGGCGGATTCCAGTTTCAATGAGAGACCTCATCCCAAGGAAACGAAAGTGACAGAACAGGACACCCAGGGTCCTCCTCTGGCACATGGCATGTGCACGGACACAAAGATGCTCCCCCCACGCCATGCCATTACTAGGCCCATCTCAGATTCATTCTCCAGAACCCCATACTAGAGACCTGGAAGCTGTAGTAACAACGGTCTACTTACAGGGGAAGTTAGAAAAAGATTTCTCAATTTTGGACCAGAACAGTTCTCTTTGAGCTCTGGTCTAATGCAAAGGAGTGTTATTTGGTATCTGTCACCTGAGGTCAGGGCACTATGCAAGCCATTAACTGACTGGTTCTAGCTCTCTCAGTCAGAGAACGTCAGGAGGAACACTGCTCCTTTCCAGAGGCTCTATAACCAACAACTCTGGCTCTCTAGCTCAAACAGGGGCAATCACCTTAAACACTTGGTCCAACGTCAAGTAGCGATTGGCACTTGGGTGAATGGTCCAGAAAGAGACCTTGCCATTGGCAGACGTCTCCCGCACAAACATGTCATGGAGAGAAAGGTTGTGACGAATGGAGTTCTGAAAGGGAAAGGTGAACAGTTAGCGGCTCCGTGAGCTGGGGAAACATCACCCTTGGAGCGAACTGGGAAAAGCGGGGGAGTCTCCCGCTATCATCAGCGGAGACTATGCGCAGGGTCCTTGCAATCTGACCTGCTAGCACCTCCCTTCCTGAGGTGCCACACTGCAGAGCTAACCTCAGCCATACACCCCAGGAGATAGATTGGTGACACCCCTTCTGTTGGTTACAAAAACAATAAATCATAACAACAAAAAACAGATCTAGCTTATCTCCAGGCTATTAAAGTCTTGGGCTGGAAGAGTCCCTCTCTGTTCCTGTGCTCTATCCCAGTGCAGGACAGAGGTGAAAGAAACCCTGAAAAGGAACTTTACACCTGCAACTTCTGCCTCATCATCTGAGTGGAAAAATAAAGACAGACAAAGCCGAGCACTCTGTGTTTTCCAGAAGTGTACCACGCCCTTTGGCATCAGGAGAAGTAAGAAGACTGCTGGCCACTGCACAATCCACAGAGAAACACCAAAGGTACAGGGGCAGCAGCAGGAAAAACTATCTCCATGCCTGGACACATGGTGCACACCCATATTCCCAGTACTTAGGAAGACAAGGCAGGAAGATGCAGAGTTCAGCTAGGCTGGGTTATCTAGCAAGAGCCTATCTCAGAGACTGGAAATCTTGATTTTAGAGATCTAGGAAGATGCCAATGTGAGGATCAGATACAACTGTAGCACTGCTGCCACCCGTGGCCCGGTGTCAGACAGCCCAGGTGTCAGCACTGCAGGCAAGCCATGCAGGGCAGGCTGCAGAGAGGACATGAGGTCACATGCTGGGTCAAATAGGAGTCAGAATGTCATTCTTCCTGGCAAATCCCACTTCAAATCCAGGCTCTTGTGCGTGGCAGGTGGCCACTGAGCTACATCTCCAGTCTGGCAAGTCCCATTCTACCCAAGCTTTTCGATGTAATGCAAGGAACTGAAAGATGGGTAAAGGTACCTGTTGCCAAGCCTGAGCTCAATCCCAGAACTCACACTGAGAGACAACTCTGACCTTCACATGCCCACCACACACAGACCTCTCTGCAACAAGCAAGTAAGTAAATGCAAATACATATATGTGTATATATACATATGTACTTTCTGATTCTGACACAGATTCCCAGGCATCTGTCTTGGAGTCGCAGTGCATGAGATGAAGAACAAGACACACCTGCCCAGTGGGTATGGTGGCACACATTTTCACCCCCATCTGCTCCCGAGGTTGAAACAGGAAGACTGGAAGTGTGAGGCCAGCCTAGAGCACGTAGTCAGACTGTCTCAAAACAAGGGAGAAAAAGAAAAGGCCCGGCCCACTAGATGTTCCAGGAAGTTAATCTCTCATAATTTTTTTATATTATTTTTCATTACGACACAATCTGAAGCAGAGTGAGAAAGAGTTATACCAGAATGACCCTGACATCAGCTATGGCGCACAGTACCTTCCAGCCTGGCTTGGCGATGTGCTTAAAATAGGGGAAGTGGTCCTCAATCCACGTGTAGATGTCCTTCAAGGTCATACGCTTTCTCTCAGTGCTATTGATGGCAAATTGTATCATGGCCATGTAAGAGTAGGGTGGCCTCTCAGACACAGAATCCTGCCAAGACGTGGACGCTCCTGAGGGCTCCTCAACCTGTGTGGTGCGAGAAGTCGAAGGGAGAGGGACCGGAGAATGACACAGAGTTCACGGAAACCACCCCACCCCCAGCCCGCTGAGCAGCACTTCTCAACCTTCCTAATGCTGGCCCTTTAATAACAGCGCCTCAAGCTGTGCTGACCCCCAGCCATAAAATTATTTTGTTGTTACTTCCTAACAATACTTTTGCTACTGTTATGAATCATAATGTAAATATCTGATATGTGACCTCAACAACCACTGCTCTAGTCTATACTAAAAACAAACTTTTCCCTCGCCCTGAAATAGGGTTTATTTGCAGAGCTACACAGAGTTCTGGAACTTACTCTGTAGACCAGGCTGGCCTTGAACTCACAAAGATCTGCCTGCCTCTGCCTTCCAAGTGCTGGGATTAATGACCTTTGCCACCTCTGACCAGAAAAACAAGCTTCTTTGAGACCACTATTTCATAATGGAATTAAAGTTTGCGATCAGTGATCAGGCATTGTTAGTCTAGACCCCCAGCAATTAGGAACTGATTCACTTCCATCCTCTTCCTGAAGATAAATTGCCTGATAAGAAGAAGCCTAGAGGCTGGGAACATACCTAGCTCAGTTGGCACAAGATTTGCCCAACATGCATGAAGGCCTGGGCTGGACATGAATGGACTGTGGTGACACACATGTCTGCAATGTCAGCAGTAGGGCAGAGTGATCTAGAACTCAAGGTCATCCTCAACCTTTTCTTTTGGTTTTTCAAGACAGGGTTTCTTTGTGTGGCTTTGGAGCCTGTCCTGGAACTCACTCTGCAGACCAGGCTGGCCTCGAACTCACAGAGATCTTCCTGCCTCTGCCTACCGAGTGCTGGGATTAAAGGCGTGCGCCACCACTGCCAGGGCTCACAACCTTTTCTAAACTAGCCTAAGCTACATAATAAGACCCTGTCTATTAAAAACAAAAAACAACTGGAGTCTCTTCCAGCTAATTCTCTAGTTGGGGTCTGCACAATGGCTTGTATGAATCCAAGCCCATTTTCAGACCTGCAGGTCGAAAGTCTTAGGTCTCAATTCCATTTGTAGTCCTGACGCACTGCAAACCCATCCTGTTTCAGTGTCTGTAGAGCAGCCACAGTCAAGTGTGGGGCAAATGCTTTCAAAGGACACATCTGGAGGGTTTACACAAAGATCTGATCATTCAGTTTAAAATTTTGAGGTATAACTTTACACATACAAACTGTATGTTTTTTTTTTTTTTTGTTGTTGTTGTTTTGTTTTGTTGTTTTTCGAGACAGGGTTTCTCTGTGTAATTGGTGCCTCTCCTGGAACTTGCTCTGTAGACCAGGCTGGCCTCAAACTCAGAGACTCGCCTGCCTCTGACCCGCCCCCCGAGTGCTGGGATTAAAGGCATGTGTCAATACTGCCCAGCCAAAAAAAAAAAAATTTTAAAGAAAAATTACACAGAAAAGCAAAAGCACTAAGTGGTGTCAATAAGAGAAGTTGGATGTTCCGCTCCAGTAGCTCCTAGATCCATTTCCCTTCTTAGAAACCCCCTGCACTAAGCGGTTCTGACTTCCCTAATGAGTGAGGGACAGACAGTTCACCTTAGCCTGATTCTGCTCCAGGTGACAATTCTCCTTCTCCTCCATCTCCTGCTTAATGCTGCAGGGGCCCAGCCCGTCAGAACTCATCTTCCCAAGCCACTGGATATTGGTTAAGCTGTTGTCCAGGGTGCAGCTTGCTGCTTCGCCACCAGCTATAAGGAAAACAACCCAAGACTCCATTAGCAGCCTCTTCAGATGTCCTGCAGCTCCATCAAAATTGATGGCTGGAGATAACCCTCCAGCTCAGCTCTTAGGGACAGGGAACACACGGTAAATCACAAATCATTGTGGCTCTAAGTTACTCTGCCTCCTGATGGACTTGAGAAATTCAGGACCGCTGAACTCCATCTCAATGCGTTAGATAGAACCTTAGGCATCTGTCAAGGCAATTTTTGGATAGCTACACAAGAAAGTCACTTTTCTCCCCCAGGCTTCAATTTATTCCTTTAACATGGAGATTTACTTCCTTACCGGATTACGGTAGTCTGAATAAGAATGGTCCCTATATGCTCATATATTTGAATGCTTAGTCAGCAAGTAGCACTGTCTCAAAGGATTAGGAGATGTGGCCTTGTTGAAGGAAGTGTGTCACTGTGGGTGGGCTTTGAGGTTTCAAAAGCCTATGTCAGGCCCAGCTTCTCTCTGCCTCTCTCAGCCCACAGATCAGGATGTAGCTCTCAGCTACTGCCTCAGTGCCTGCCTAAATGCTGCCACGCTCCCCACCATGGTGAAAATGGACTAAACCTCTGAAACTAAGCAAGCCCCCACTTAAATGCTTCCTCTCAAAGAATAAATCAAATCAACCGACCAGTCAATCAACAAATTCTTTTCCAACATAAAGAGAGAGATGGGAATGTTACATTACGGTAACCCTTTCAACAGTGCCCAGATGGTTTGCTCAAAGTTTCAGGATAAAGAAAAGCGAGCCTTTGCAGTGGCCCCTCCTAGATTCCTATCTACCACATTCATCAGCTTGACTGACTGCAGGCAGGGAGGAGAAAGGCCAGCCTTCACACCCCTTTGCCTTACAAACCACATACCACAGGTTTCCTGTCTTTGCCTTGGAAGGGCTCCAGGTGGCTTGGGAACAGGCACACCCTTAGCTGCTGGCTTTGGTCCCAACGTCTCAGTGCTCGCTTCTGTCCTCTTGGAATCATGGCTGGTTTGGGCTTGCGGCTGGGGACCAGGAGGGTGAGATGAGGTCCCCCCAGAGCTGATGAGGATAAACTTGTTGGGTCCACTGCTGCCGCTCTCTTTCCCTTTGGCAGTTAGTGCTGTGATGATGCTTTGGATGTCGGCATTGTTGGGGATGGCCACCACTTGTGTGTTGGGCATGGTGGGGTGGTTGATGATCTTGATTCCAGCTGGAAACTTACAGGAACTGGACTCTGCCACCTCCTGGGAAGCCTGTGCTTGAGTAGGCTCCTGCTGGGCAGGGGGTCTCTTTGCTTCTTCCTCTGCTGTTTCTCCTGGGGCATTTTGAACAGGAAGGGGCAGCCTCCGTCTTTTGAGAATCAGTGGCCGCCGGGGGCTGGTTCTCATCATGAAGCTGTACTCTCGCTCTCCATTGAGAATCACAAGCACCGACCCTGCAGGGGCAAGGAGAAGCTTAGTATCACAGAGTGGCGGGAGTGGAGACAAACTGGAAGGGGTCCTTCGTATGAATGGTCACAAGCAGAAGCTCAGAGGCCCAGGGGAATGCTGCCCGTGTCCCCGTCGAGCCCTCAGACAATAAGGGCAGAACCTGGGTTTGTTGTACACTTGTAATCCCAGAACCTACAAAGTTTAAGGCCACCTTCAGCCAGATAGTGAGTTCATGGTCAGCATGGGCCACGTGAGACGTTGTCTCAAAAAATGAAATGAATGAATGAATAAAGCCCTACTACTGACCAAGGAAAGCTAAAAATTACAGTAAACAAGCAATTCAAGTGGAGAGCGTGGGACTGAACTGGAGTCAATGATCTCCTGGAAGCTCACTACTGGCCAGGCCGTGGATATAACACAGCTTAGCGACAGGGTGCTTGCTTAGCTTCTGCAAGGCCCTAGGTTCAGTTCCCAGCACTACAAAAAAAGCAAACAAAACCCAGGTTGTTTGGGGTCGGCAAGATGGCTCAGCGAGTTAAATCGCCTGCTGCTAAGCCTGACACCTGAATTCAATCCCTGGGACCACAAGGTGAAAGGAGAGAGCCAACTCCAACATGTGGGTGCCACCCCCCAATAAACGTGAAAAACATTGTTTTTTAATGTTTGGCTAACAGAATAAGTGAGATGACCTCTATAACAAGGTGGAAAAGCTGCCAGTCCCCCAGAATTCAGAAAGTCACTTGCAATGACTGTAGAGAGAGGTGAGAAAGATCAGAGAATGGATAGGCAGGTGGCAATTGGGAGTCCTGACAAAACTCTGATTCTGCAACCCAGTCGGTGATACAGTCTTGGTGCTTTTTTTCCTGCAGGTCAGAGGTTCGGTGCACATAGTCAGAGGCACCTATGAAATCACCTTCTAGCCTGCAGGATCTCCCAAGGGGGGGGGGACTTCCCTATTCAAAGCCTACGGCAAAACTGTGCAGTCAACGATTTTACATTTTCACTGCTGGCCAGTGAACACAAAGTAGGTAGGACTCTACTACTTCTGAGCTAGACCCACAGTGTTGTTTTTCCAGGAGGAGACACAGTCTCTTCTAGCCTCGGTTGGGGTTGGTCTCAAACAATGCAGCTGACCTTACATTTCTGATTCTCCTGCCTACACCTGCTAGAGTCACAGGCTTGGCCATGAGCCAGGTTTTTGCGTTGCTGGGGATTGAACCCAGGGCTCTGTGATACTTGGTTAGTGCTCTACAATAAAACCCCAGTCCTCTTGCTTTACAAAACAAAACAGTAACATCTCTGTACTTGCAAATATTTATGGCATTTGAGTTTTCTAAGTATGTTACTTTCTATACCGTAACTTTCTGCTTCAAAGTAAGATTGTAACGCCCATCTCTGATGTGGGATTCCCCTCTGTATGCTATGAATATGTTTTAGTACCATCGGTTAATAAAGAAGCTGCCAGCCGGGGTAACAAACTAGCAGTCTTGGTTTACACATCTCCTGCCTACTAAGATGTTGCTACCATTAATATGCTCAAGGTGGCTTTTTTTTTTTTTTTTTTTTTTTTTTTACTTTTTTGTGCTAGGGTTTCTCTGTGGCTTGGAACTAGCTCTGGTAGACCAGGCTGGCCTCGAACTCACAGAGATCTGCCTGCCTCTGCCTCCCGAGTGCTGGGATTACAGGCGTGCGCCACCACCACCCGGCCTCAAGGTGGCTTTTATTTTTGAGAAAATCTTATGTAGTCCAGGCTGGCTTTGAATTGCTGAGCCTTTGGACCCCACTTTTGTAAATGCTGAGATTACAGACATTTGCCACCATGCCTGACCATGCTAAAGTGCCTTTGAAATGCTAAGGAGAAGCATTTTATAGATTTTCATAGATATACAAAATAACATCATTAATTTAAATCCTGTCATTCTATTTTGAATGACAAGAAACATTGAAACCAGCTCCTTTTTTTTTTTTTTTTTTTTTTTTAGGACACCTGCCAAAAAAGGATTACCCATTTTTGACATTTGCCAGCTACTTAGGGTTCTTAGGTCCCGTCCATCCTGTGGCTTCCTTTTCTTTACCTTCAAATCTCAGTTTTCATTTTGCTTCACATTACACCCCACCCCAATCAAGTAGCCGACACCCCCACACTGCAGGGTATTTCTCGTTGACCTTTTCTCTTCCTAATACTCCCTAATACCTTCGAACCGGACGCGACTTGCAGAGTCACCCCCATTCTCCACACCGAACCGGGAACCTTGCAACACTCAGCTAAGGATCCCGCCCTGCAACCGTGGAGGCGGAGGCAGGGTTGACCGCCTGTGCAGCAGGCTCAGAGGGCAGGTCTGTTCCCAGGACCTCCGGGTGCTCGGAGAAGGCGGCGGGAAGGCCAAGGCCAGCCGACTCACACCTCCTGCCCGGCGGTCCCCATCACCCTCTCGCGCCCCGCAGCCCCGGCAGTCCCGACTCCGAGCCCTCCCCTGGCCCGGCCCGGCCCGGGACTTCCTTTCTGCACCGCACTCACCTCACACGCCACGGCTGCTCCAGGCGGGGCCGAGGCAGGCCCGGGCGGCGGGTCCCGGAGGGACGGCCGGGGTGGGAGCCCGGGGCGGGGTGCGGGGGGGGGGAGCCCGGGCCGGGGGTGGGTCCCGCAGCGCCGCTTTCAGTTGTTCCGCTGTTTGAAATTGGCGCCGGCGGAGCGTTGCGGTCACGTGACGGAGCGTCGCCAATCGGCACCGGCTTGTCTCCGGGTTCCGGCCCCGAACGCTCGGCGTCCGGAGGAGCGGCGGCCGCGGCCGGGAGGGCGGGTAAGGCGGTCTCCGGGGCTCGAGGGGCGGCGGGAGGGACGCGCGGGAGGCGGCCAGCGG
Organism: Microtus ochrogaster; assembly: GCF_000317375.1. Lineage (NCBI taxonomy): Eukaryota > Metazoa > Chordata > Mammalia > Rodentia > Cricetidae > Microtus > Microtus ochrogaster. The sequence continues at coordinate 41,467,666 of NW_004949099.1, read as the reverse complement.
GCGGCTCCGCCCCGGCTCTCCCAGGGAGCCTCCGTGGTCGACTTCCTTCCGGGGCAGCACACGTCACTCCGCCGGTGGGCGACCCGCTCGGCCAGCCCTGGTCTCCGGTCCAGCCCTCGGTGCAGCGCGTTCCCGGCTGGCGGGGTCGTGCCCTACGGGGGAGCCCCCGCCCCGTCCAGCCTCGAGGGAGCCAGGTGTTCATTTACTTACCGGACAGACTTTGCGGAGCCTCGGAGACACGGTGGCAGATCGGGGCGTCCCTTCCCGGGGCCCATCGTCTGGTGGAGAGGGAGCACGGAATGAGATAAACAGACCGGTAGAATTCTAGCTGCGGAGGAACAAGTTAGAGGCGGGTAGGTTTTGTCTGATACAAGGTCTCCCCATGTGTAGAATTCTCGATGCTCGTGTCTCCGCCTTCGGAGTAGCTGAAGTCACCCCCTCAGCCTCGTATGACACTTGGAATATTTATTTTAATGAGAAAATCTTGGCTTAGGACAGGGAAGGCTCTTTATTTATTTATTTATTTATTTATTTATTTATTTACTTATTTATTTATTTATTTATTTTTAATTTGATGAACCGAGACGCCGTGTGAGATCTGTACCTCACTACACAGAAGGGTGGGAAACCGAAGTCTGCTTTGTGAGTGCAAAGGCTGAAGGTCATGGGATTTGAACTAAGGCGCAGGAGTGCGGTGTGCTTTGAGACTGGAAGGCCTTCAGCCTTGTTGAGTTTTGTCCTTATCTAATAAATTTTTTTTTTCGAGACAGGGTTTCTTTGTGGTTTTGGAGCCTGTCCTGGAACTAGCTCTGTAGACCAGGCTGGTCTCGAACTCACAGAGATCCGCCTGCCTCTGCCTCCCGAGTGCTGGGATTAAAGGCGTGCGCCACCACCGCCCGGCTCCTTATCTAATAATTAAAGGAAGCCAATCAAGAGTTATGTTATTCCCAAATCCGTGGGTCCCGACAAAAGCCAACAAAGGAGACCAAGTCCCATATGTAAAAGCAAAGAGCCTTTATTTTAATCAGGTTTGCAAACTCGCTCTCTCCGCATGTCGAACATACTGGAATATCCAGAGAGTCCCGAGCTCAATTAGAATTGGGTTTTTTTGGGGCTGGAGAGATAGCTCAGAGGTTAAGAGACTGCTCTTCGGTTCTGAGTTCGATTCCCAGCAACCGCATGATGGCTCACGCCCATCTGTAATGAGTTCTGGTGCCCTCTTCTGGCCTTCGGACATATATACAGACAGAACACTGTATACATAATAAATAAATAAATAAATCTTAAAAAAAAAGAATTGGGTAAACTATTGAGACTCCAGACTCCATTTAAATTTATCCATGGCCAGAGTCCCAGGTGATAATAGTTGGAAGTAAAGAACTTCCTTTGGATGACCTGCCCAGACTTCGCTTTCATGGCTGCCCCCCACATCAGCAGCTAGGCCTGTGGGCCATAACACTAATTCTGGGGTGAGACAAAAGGATCTCGAGTTAGAGACCAGTTTGGACTGCAGAGTGAGACCCCATCTGAAAAATACACTGGCCTGTAGTGGTGCGGGCTTTTAATCCTAACACCCAGAGACAGCCGGATCTCTGAAACGGAGGCCCGCCAAGGCTACATAGTAAGACACTGCCTGAAATAAAAGCAAGCCAAGCTTGAGCAGAAGTGAGTCAAAGCCTGAGTTAACATTTGGTTTGGGCACGTCTGTAAGAGATTATCTACATTAGATTAAGGTGGGGTAACTCCACCCTGAATGCTTATGCTCCCATCTTGTGAACTGGGGACCTGGACTCACTAAAATCAAGAAAACCAGCTGAGCACATTCATCTGCTTCCTGCCAGCTAAAGTGTGTGCCCAGCTGCCTTCGGGTCCCAGCTTCCACGACTCCCCCAACACAAGACTGTACACAGGAACTGTGAGCCAGAATAGCCCTTCCTTCCTTAGCTTGCTTTCCTGGGGTATTGATGCCAGCAACAGAACAAGCACCTAGTGTTGTGGGCATGCCTTGTAACCCAGCACCTGGGGATGTGGAGACTACACAGTGAACGTGAAGCCAGCCTAGGCTGCGTGAGACCTTGTCTCAAAAACGTCAAAATAATTGTAAGAGGGCCGGTATATAGCCAAGGGGTATAGGCCTGAGGTTCAACATGAAAACCAAAAAGAATATATTTTCTTCAAAGTCATGCAAAGGTAGGGGAAACAGGTAGATCTAGATGGTCAGGAAGGAACCCCCTGGGTGGTAAGTGCATTGGGCTCACTGTGTGACTCAGTTGGCTTCTCTTTATATTCCAGAGAATCTGCGGGGTGGGCATCTTTTTTGAAATTTTGTTTTATGTGCATTGGTGTTTTGCCTACATGTATGTCTGTAGGAGGGTGTCAGGTCCCCTAGAACTGGAGTTTCAAACAGTTGTGAGCTGCCATGTGGGTGCTGGGAATTGAACCCGTATCCTCTGGGATAACAGCCACTGCTCTTAACTATTGAGCCATCTCTCCAGCCCCGTTGGGCGATCACAAGCTTTGTCTGAAAATCTCTAGTGACTGCTCACCCCAACTCCACACTCATTTGGCCTCACTGGCTCTCCTGACCCAGTGCTGACACCATGTCTAATCTTTTTTTTTTTTGGTTTTTCGAGACAGGGTTTCTCTGCAGCTTTGGAGCCTGTCCTGGAACTAGCTCTTGTAGACCAGGCTGGTCTTGAACTCACAGAGATCCGCCTGCCTCTACCTCCCAAGTGCTGGGATTAAAGGCGTGCGCCACCACCGCCCGGCACCATGTCTAATCTTATTGTCGTTGTTCATCCTTTAAAAAAGGACCTTAAAACACGGCTCACTGTGTATTCCCCCTGCCATGGAACTCACTGTGGAGACTAGGCTCCAGCGCACAGAAATCTGCTTCCTGAGTGCTGGGATTTCAGATCTGTTACCACACCTAGCTAGACATTCACAGCCTCCCAGATGCTGACATTGTGTGTGAGTGATGTGGGGGAAGGGGAAAACGCGTGGGTGTCAGAGGACATCTTTTCGAGTTTTTTTTGGTTTTGTTTTTTGGTTTTTTGTTTTTTTTGGCCTTTTTTTTGTGTGTGAGTTCTGGGGATCAAACGCAAGCTCTCTGTTTCTTAGGCCTATTCTTTTAACTGCTGGCCGTGTAATTCTCAAGACAGCTTTTGGGCTGTTTAAGATTTCACATAACTTAGGGTGGTCTAGAACTAGCTAACAATGACCTTGAACTCCTGATCCTCCAGCCCCCCTAAGTGCTGAGATTATTGGCTGCACACCATATCCAGTGTGGTTTGGCTTTTGGTTTTGTTTTTTCTTTTTTTGGTTTTGTTTTTTTATTTTTATTTTTTATTTTTGAGACAGAGTTTCTCCGTAGCTTTGGAGCCTGTCCTGGAACTAGCTCTTGTAGACCATTCTGGCCTTGAACTCACAGAGATCCACCTGTCTCTGCTTCCCAAGTGCTGGGATTAAAGGCGTGCGCCACCATCGCCCGGCTTTGTTTTGTTATGTTTTGTTTTGTTTTTCAAGACAGCTTTGGCTATCCTGGAAGACCTCGAACTCACAGAGACCCACCTACCTCTGCCTCCTGAGTGCTGGGATTAAAGGCCACCAACGCCTGGTCCCAATGGTTTGGTTTTTGAGACAAGGTTTTTCTGTGTAGCCCAGGCTAGACTTGAACTTCATGTATCCCAACTCTATTGGGATAATAAGTGTGTCCTGCCATGCCCGGCTATAACCATCGTTGCAAGTGGTGCGCCTCAGACTGCAGTGACCTTCCTGCTTTTTGCTTTTCCCAGCTCTTCATTCCAGGTTAGGCGCCTTCCCCCCCAGAAAGTCTCCTCTGAAATGACTGGAAGCAAACCATTATACTGAAGAGTAGTTGTTTCCTTCTGTTAAATTCTCAGCTCCTTTCCTTACTTTCCACTTTTTCTTTTCTTTTTTTTTTTTTTTTTTTTTGCAGTACAGGGGGTTAAACTTGGCTTTATCCATTTAAGGCAAATGTACCTCTCCGATGCAATCCCAGCTCCTCAAAACCAGGGACATCTTTCTTATTGCAGGTGTCCTCGGTGCTCAGTGACTTGATAAGTACTTGTCCATCTTTAATTCCTAGTGCTCAGCATGGCACAATAAGTGAATTCAGTGGGTGTTTACTGAATGAGTGTTGCTGAGATAATGTGTTTTGTGAGGTGCTGTAGGAAGCTGTGTTTTCCCCGCAACCTGAGGACTGACCAACACGTCATGAAGGATGGGGCAATCACCCACAAGATTTTCTCCCGGCTTTTGTTTCTTCTCTACAGGCATGGTTTGCAACTGGACCCCAGCCCAGACCAGGAAGGCAGCCTGCATCATGTGGTTACAAATTGCTCGTCCTTTACCTGTTGATGCCTCCCAAAAAGAGACAGCAAAGACAGTCACGCAAAGCCCAGCTGCAATTCCACCATCAGCCACTGGAGGGCCCCAAACACCATGAATCTCTCCAGCGGCCCATTACCCACACTGTACGGGTGCCCAGCAAGCCCATTGATCAGGGCACCATCACTTCCTGGGTAGGTCCTTTGACCTTTACCGTGTTAGGCTTTTCAGAATACTGACTCTTCATCCTTGTGGAGCAGGGACAGGAAAGCAGATACTCTTTCTGGTTGTGGTAACCTGACCTATCTAATTTTCTTAGTTCAGATCAAAATACATGTTATATGGAACTGGAGTCTTCCCTGCCAGGTTCTTCTGAAAAAGTTCTGAGGGACTATTTCACTACCCAGTAGCTGGGTGAAGAAACTAGAAAAATGGCAAGCTTCTAAATGAGATTATTTCCTGTAACTCACGTGGGAAGTACTAGGTATTCTATGGTTGAATGAACTGAACGTTAGGGAGAAAATCCTACAAAAATGGCATTATGAGGCACACCTGTAATCCTAGCATTTGGGAGGCTGAGGCAGAAGACCAGCCTGGACTGCATGGTAAGATTGTCTTAAAATGTGTGTGTGTTGTGGGGGGGGGGGGGAACTAGAGAGATGGCTCAGAGGTTAAGAGAACTGACTGCTGTTCTGGAGGTCCTGAGTTCAATTCCCAGCAACCACATGATGGCTCACACCCATTTATAACGAGATCTGGTGCCCAGAACGCTGTGGGTCCCCGCCCTACTGAGGGCTTTGTTCTGCTAAGGTCTGAACTGCTGAGCGTGCCGAGCGTGCTGAGTGTGGGTTCTACCCCCGGGATCCTTCCAGCCCTGCTCTCGTGAAGTTTAACAACAGACAGTTAACTAGCCATAGTGGTGTCGTGTGGTGACGAGAAATACCTTGTCTCCTCTCTGAGAGGCAGAGGGACAGAAAAACCAAAGCTGTTTTCTTATTAGTGCCTTGCGTAGCTGGTTGGCTTGGGGTCCTTTCGCTATAGCGAATCCTCATGATTCTGAACAAAACTAAAGAAGGATTCTGCTCACTGGGTAGTTTCTCTGGTAGTTGACCCACCGCCCTTTTTGTCTTTTTATGCACAGGTCTTACCTCAGTTTGATACCACAGCCGAAAGCCAGCTTCCAGCACACCGGAAACGCCGCCCCCAAGACCAGACAAAACAATTAACACGAAGATCTACCTGCAAGTTCCCACGGCTAACCTTTGAGAGTCCACGGGTTTCCAGTTCAGAGACAGTGATATCCTTGAACAGAGAAGAGCCCTGCCAGTCAGAAAAGGACGCTCCCAGAAGGCCTTTAGTGCCACTGCTCAGTCCCCAGAGCTGTGGGGAGCTGTCAGTGCACGCCCCTCAAAGCTTACCTCATGTGTTCACACCCCCTGATATCCACACCCCGGGGTTGTCTGTGAGAGAAGAACCCGCTTCCCCCGATCAGAAGGAAAACAGTCTTCCAGGCTGCATCCTGGGCCCTGGAGCTCCCAACAGCCCGGAGCCCGGACCTGTTCTGGTCAAGGACACCCCTGAGGAGAAGTATGGGTTAAAGGTTACGTGGAGGCGCAGAAGGCACCTGTTTGCCTACCTCAAGGAGAGAGGGAAGCTGGACAAGAGCCAGTTCCTCGTGAAGACGTGAGCGGATGTCACAGGCGTCATCTCAGAGCCGCTGATCGCCGTCATTCCCAGCCTCACGTCCCTGGCTTGAAAGGGTGACTTGGAGTGAGCGCCAGAGGGAGGAGGACTTAGCTGCAGGCCTGGAGCTGGAACTCGGTTTCTAGATTTGTTGGTTAAGCCCCCTCATATGAGGAAGAGTTGGATTTAGTGTCATGAACTGTTGGTAACTGTTTGAACCTCTAGAGTACCTTGCACTGTTTACGATGTTTGTAAATAAATGGCTGCTCTGTGTGTCTAGAGAACCCGCTTTTGTCAGTAATGCAGCAGTCTGGCCCGTCTATGAAAGCTCTGTGCTGGTAGTCTTTTGTCCCAAACTTAATTCTTTCCGTATTTTTTGTTGCTGATCACAAGGCTCAAAGACAGCGTCCACTGATGGAGAAAATGAGTGGTTGGCAGCTGCCTTTACAGCTTTGACTTTTCTGTCCAAAGGGCCACAACCCTGTATTCATGAATACAGTGGGGTCAAGGGAGGTTTGTGCTTTGAGATTGTTTTACAGTGAAAAATATGCCAGCAGAGAGGTGGTGGCGCATGCATTTAATCCCAGCACTCGGAAGGCAGAAGCAGGTGGATCTCTGTGAGTTTGAGGCCAGCCTGGTCTACAGAGTGAGTTCCAGGACAGGCACCAAAGCTACAGAGAAACCTTGTCTCAAAACAAAAAAAACAAAACAAAACAAAAAGCCAATATTATAGTCATATGGTGAGGAAGTGGGGAAGTGGATTCTTCTTTCTCTTTTTGGTCTGTTTTTGTTTTTTGAGACAGTTTCTCTGTGTAGCCCTGGCTGTCCTGGAACTCACTCTGTAGACCAGGCTGGTCTCGAACTCACAGAGATCCGCCTGCCTCTGCCTCCCGAGTGCTGGGATTAAAGGCGTG
>NW_004949099.1:41438175-41460619 GCF_000317375.1 Microtus ochrogaster | reverse complement strand
TTTTTTTTTTTTTTAAAGATTTATTTATTATGTATACAGTGTTCTGCCTGCATGTATGACTCCAGGCCAGAAGAGGGCACCAGATCTCATTACAGATGGTTGTGAGCCACTATGTGGTTGCTGGGAATTGAACTCCAGACCTCTGGAAGAGCAGTCAGTGCTCTTAGCCTCTGAGCCATTTCTCCAGCCCCATAATGGATTCTTATAGTAACTGTGTATACGTAAAGTAGAACATTACCTCTGCTAACAAGTGCCTCAGTGGTCCTATTGCCCATACACATAGCGTCTCTTTCAGCTCTTCTCATTTAACACCCAGCCCCTGCTGGGCCAAACAGAGCTTATGCTACCCTTTATATGGGTGAGAATTTTTTTTATATATTATTCCTTGGTGGTTTTGGATTTATTTATTCACGTATATGTGTGCTCTGTCTTCATGCACAGAATCAGAGGCATCAGATCCCACTATGGTTGTGAGCCACCATGTGGTTGCTGGGAATTGAACTCAGAACCTCTGGAAGAGTAGTCAAGTGCTCTTAACCACTGAGCCATCTCTCCCGCCGCCATGGGTGAGAATTTGAAGTGTAAAAAATGAAGCAATCCAGGGAGGGGACTAAGTGAGTGCAATGCTCTAGTCTATTTATGTACTGTATTTCCTAGATTCCAAGAGTTAATTCCTGGGGCCTGGAGAGGTGGCTCAGTGGTTATGAGTCTCGGATGTCCAGAAGGCACAGGTTCTGACAGCCCTGGCCACCAGGGATGCATATGGTATGCAGACATACATGAAGGCAAAACATCCGCACACATAAAATAATAGCCTTAGACTTGGTAGCCCATGCCTGTAATTCCAGCACTAGGGGGCAGAGGCAGTCTATAGTGAGATCTTGTCTCTGAATAAAATACTTTTTTTTTTTTTAATTTTAAAGTGAAAATTTGGATTCAATATCAATGTGGTAACTTCGGCCTTACTAACCAAGTCTACATGTAGTAGGTCTGGTCAGAAAGTCCTATAGGGACCAGAGCCAGACAGGATCTGATGCCTGGAGGCATGAATTCACGGCAGAGGGCAGGTTTAGCAGCCACCCTTATGGGATAAGGATATGCGAAGACAGTCCCCACGTAGGGGCCCTTCAGTCGTTTAGGTGAGAGGGCTGGTGTAGAAGGGCATCCCGGAGTGGGTCAGACTTCGAGGCTTCTGGTGGCAGAAGTTCACAAATCCCTGGACCACAACCCTGGCAGCCACTCTGGGTGTACTCCTCGCTACAGCGCGGTTCTGGGAGTGGCTCTGTGGAGGCGGCCGCTGACTGGAGCAGCTGGAGACACCCCGAGGGTCAGCTGGGTCCCAGCCCTGGGTGCGGGGGTGGGAGGTGCACCCCGCTCCGGCGCACGCGCCTTCGCCTCCCGGTGTCTCCCGCCCCCTGGAAACCCTCCAGCATCTCGGCTGGCGCCTTTAGCCAGTGAGAAGGGAGCGGCGGGCACTGGACCAATGGGCGTCGGCGACAGTGCGGGGTGTGGTTGCCAGGGGCTGGGCCAGACCTCCTCCATCCTCTTCAGCCCGGCGGCCGCAAGTCGGGGTCTGGACTCTGATGCCACCGGCCGGGCGGGTATGGAGGCGGCCCGCTGCGCACCGGGACCTCGCGCGGACAGGTCAGGGGCGGGGGCCAGGGCGGCAGAGGGGCGGGGAGGGGTCTCCCGGCTGGGCAGGCGAGGACCGGGACCAGGATCGGGTCTCCAAGCTGGGCAGGCGCTGAGCATCCCGCGCCGCCAGCACACTCTCGTGCCGCTCCCTTGGAGTTTGGCCCGAACCAGCTCGCCCTGCTCCCCCAGGGTCTCCGATTTCCTCACTCGCAGTGCGTTCGCCCTTTACCGTGTCTCTCTGGAGCAGAGTCAAAACTGAGGTGGAACGAGGTCCCCTCCCGGGAGTCGAAGCGGAAGGTCGCGGGTGATGGTTAATTGGTTCCAAGGCCGTTGCTTTTGGCAGTCATTGCGGAATTCTGGAACGGAGTGCGAGGACTGAAAATGCAAAACTGCTCTTTTCTTTTTTTCTATCTGCCCCCCCCCCGCCGGCTTTCCTTTCTTCCTTTGAGTTCCATAGTTCTCTTAGTTTAAGCTCCGTCTTAGTTTAGACTGCTTCATACGTCTTGTTTGTGCCGCCTGTTTCTCTGCTGAGACCCCTCTTTTTGTCCGGTCCACAGGGTGAGCCTGGGAAATCAAATGGGTTGCAGTCTCAGACTGTTCCTTTCTCGTCAGCTGGGCTAACGAAAAGTTAATGGGTGTGTGTGTGTGTGTGTGTGTGTGTGTGTGTGTGTGTGTGTGAGAGAGAGAGAGAGAGAGAGATAATTGGCTTAAAACTTTGACATTGTTTGAGGATTGAAACTAAACATTTCAACTACATTCTTCGTTCACCATTCCATCACCACAGCAAATAAAGACTGGGAATGTAAGGATTTAGTCTGATGTTTAAACTAGTATTTAACTGATTCGAAACCATCTTTTAAAAAAAGTCACAAAGACGTTGGAGTATAATACCCCCCTCCTCCAATGTCGATCTCAGGTGGACTAGGCTCACCTCAGACTTGGTAATGAGGATGACTTTGAACTTCAGATCCTCTACCTCTGACTGGGCTGTTTTGGTCTTTCATCAAGTAAATTCTACAAACATGATAGCTGTTCTGAAATTTGTTTACACCCTCCCCCTTTTGAGAACAACAACAAAAAATATATATATTTGCAAGTATAGGGTCGGGTTATTTAAAGTTGGCATTCAGTGTCTCTGTTTAAGATGTGCGCCGGGGGGGTGGTGGTGCCCGTCTTTTAGTCCTAACACGCAAGAGCCAGAGGCAGGCGGATCTCTCTTAGTTCCCGGCCAGCTGGTCTACAGAGTAAGTTCCAGGACAGCTAGGGCTACACAGTGAAACACTGTCTTGGGGCGGGCAGGATTTAGTTTTATGAATTTAGAGAAGTAAATTTTATGGGGCTATGGTTTTATTTTTATCCCTTTCTGTTGTTGTTTTGCCTTTTTGTTTGTTTTGTCTTGAGACAGGTCTTATGTAGCCTTGGTCAGACTGGAACTCTCCATCTAAACCAGGCTGGCCTTGAACTCATTTAGGGCTGTCTGCCTCAGCTCCCCGTGACTCGTGATTTTAGGGAACAAGAAGGACTTGACTCTGAAATTGGGGCCAGGTGGCGGCTGTTTTTTTCATCTTCTGCACTTGAACCTTAAAGGTGTAATTTTAAAGTTTCCCCTCCTCTCCAATATTTTCTTCCAAAGAAGCCAGCTCTTTAATTTTCAGTTGCCATCAAAGGGGACTCTGTGAGTCACTGTTTCTCCTGCCCTAGGTAGCTTTTGCCACTCTTAGCTCATCTCTTGCTAAAAGGGGGTGCACGTCTGGCTTTTAGGTAGTCGTTGAGAGAGAGAGAGAGAGAGAGAGAGAGAGAGAGAGAGAGAGAGAGAGAAGACTGACTCTCAGGGCAATCCAGTAATCCAGGCCAACCCCATACTCGAAACCCTTCTTTCCTAGCCTGCCAAGGGTCTCGTATGGGCATGGATCACCAGGCCTGGGTGTACTCCTGTCCTGTCCTGGTGTAACACTTTCTTGTTTTGTTTTGTTTTCAAGGTGGTCTTGTATAATTTGGACTTACCTTGAACTCTTTTTTTTTTTTTTTTGGTTTTTCGAGACAGGGTTTCTCTGGCTTTGGAGCCTGTCCTGGAATTACCTTGAACTCTTAATATTCTGCTCCCACCTCCCTGCTGCCAGGATCGCAGGTACGCAGCAGCGGTACCAAAGATAGAAGCCAGGGCTTTGAGCTTAACTCATTTTTTAAAAAAAATTTAGTTATTATTGGCAGGCATGGTGCTCACATACTTTTAGTCCCCGTATGTGAGAGGCAGAGGCAGGCAGATCTCTGTGAGTTCAGGCCAGCCTGACCTACAGAGTATATCTAATTTTTTTAAGTTATTTATTATTATTAATGAATGGTGGTGGGTGTTATAGCATAAATATGGAAGTCAAAAGACAATCTGTGAAGTCAGTTTTGGGTCTGGGGAGGAAACTCTAGACACCAGGTCTGCGTGTCAAGCACCTTCACTGCTGAGCCATCTTTCCAGTTCCTAAACTTTTGATGAAAGACTTGAATACAGATCTCCTAGTATTAATAATGCCTTTAGTTGTATGGGTAACAGCTAACCTTTAACTTTCCTGTGGTTTTTCCCCCTTTGGCTGACTTGTCTTTCAACAAACAGAGAGTATTAGCAAGCGAATTTCAACTATTCTCCTTCTGTTAGAAACTGGAGGTAGACTGTAAAACCACACTCAGGAACTTTGCTGAGCCGAGACAGTTTGTGCTGCTGATTCCCTGGGGGTAGCAGGTTGCGAGCATTGGGGCTGACTGAACTTTTTGCTAGTTATGCTGGAGTTGGTGGTGTGGCTCAGGGTCAGAGCGCTTGTTTGGCGTGTCAGAGGCCTTAGGTTTGACCCCAGCAGTACATATGCACAGGTAGACTCGTTGGTGTGTGTTGGTATGCTCAGCATGGTTATGCATAGCTGCAAGTTTAGAGTCAGCTTGGACTACATAGTGAGCCAGCCCCAGGCCAACCAGGGCTACACAGGGAAATCGTATCTTTTTTTTTTTTTACTTTTATAATGATTCTTTGTGGATTTCACAGCATGTATTCTGATCTCACTTATTTCCCTGTCCCCTCACATCTGCCCTCTGCCCATGTAACACATCCCAAAACAAAACCAAATTTAAAAGAAAAACCAAACAAAATAAACAAAACAGAAACAGAGAGAGAAAGAAAAAAACCAAACAAACAAAACAGAGAGAGAGAGAGAGAGGGAAGAATCTCGCGTGGAAGCTGCAGTGTGTTCCCTTGAGTCACAGTTTACCCTGAAGTCCATTCATCTTTATTTGCAAGTGTTTGTGGCTACAATCATTGACCTGGCTCCAGGCCTCTGGCTTCTGCTTCGCCACCTGCCACCGATAATGTGCTCTCACTGGGGCTCCTCTTGGATGTTCTGTAGTTGTCTTGTGTTGGGGAGATCCCGTTGTTTTGGATCTGTAGGTTCGTCCCCTTCACATGCTCCAACAGATCACAGGTGGGGTGGGTGTTGGACACTCATAACGTAGTGTGGTTCTGGCCCTGGGTGGTAGCTGGGTTGGTTAGCCCGCCTGCTTTCCATCCTAGTCACTCTCCAGCACCACCCTGGTGAGTTCACCCAGTGCAGCCTACAGCAAGGAGCAGGGCCAGTAGGGAGACCCTAGCTTAGCCCTCTCCACAAATGTGATTTCCCTTTAGAAATAAAATCTGAAAGCTTGGTGTGGCCTGAAACCCAGTGCTGTGGGATCCGTGGGGCGCTTGGCTATCAGCCATCTCCAGGTTTAGTGTGAAACCCTGACTCAAACATGTATTTCATAGTTACACACAGAGACAAAGACGGAGAAACACCCGGCTCAGGAGTTCATCAAGGTCACGTTTGGCTACTTAGCAAATTCAAGGCCAGCTTGGGCTGCGTGAGACCCTAACTTAAAAGGAGCCCCTCCCCAGACTAGAGTGATGACTTCACTGATTAAGAGCACTTATTGCTCTTACAGAACACCTGTGTTCAGATCCCAGCACATACGTAGTGGCTCACGGTCATCTATAACTATAGTTCTTAGGGACCCAAAGCCTCCTTCTGGCCTCCTCAGACACTTGGAGCATGGAAACAGGCAAAACACTCATACACATAAAATAAGATGGAAAGGAAAAAGGAAAGAAAATTTGAATACTCTTGACTGGGAACCATGCCTTGCCTAGTTTTATCAACAGTGCCTACCGTGCAGGGCAGGTAGGTTTTGTTGGTTGGTTGGTTTGTTTGTTTGTTTATGGCGAAGGGCACAGCCATCCTAGACAGGAAAGAATATCCTGTAACAAGTTCCTTCTTGCCAGAGTCCTTTGCTCTAAGCAGAACGGTTTCTGGCTCCTTAGACTTTCCTGTGCAAACACTACCGTTTTCTTGGCCTTGGTGCCCATTGAAAGAACAAGTTAATGTTTGTTCTTAGCAGAGCAGCGAGAATGTTTGAATTGAATCTTCTGGGGAGGATGCAGAGCTGTATCCAGCTGGGTGTTGGTTGGTTGGAGGGCCTAGATAATTCCTTTAGTTCCCCTGCTGGAGACCAGCTCCTCCAGAGAGCTGGGGCCTCTGACAAGCCACAGTCCCTTGGAAGTTGGTTCACCAGGGGTAATTTTCTGTTCCACATAATCTTGACTGCCTTGTCAAGCATTCTTCTTGGGCTTTTTGGTCTTTGTTTGATTTCTTTTTTAAGTTTTGTTTATTTTTTTTATTTTTAACTATGTGTATGTACATGTCTGTGCAAGTTCTTAAGGAGGCCAGAGGAGTCAGATCCCCCTGGTGCCGAAGTTACAGCCTGATATAGGTACTGGGAAAGAGAACTGAACTTGGGACCTCTGTAAGAGCTATACATGGTACTTTTAAATCTCTCCAGCCCTAAATGCTGCGTGCGTGCATGCATGTGTGCATGCGCGTATGCAATGGAGTCTCATTGTATAGATCAGGCTGGTCTGTAACCCCTTTTTTAAAAAGTTACTACATTTATTTATTTATTTTAACATTTATTTCTTTATTGCATGTGTTGGGTGGCAGTTGAGGCTGGAGGACCACCTGTGGGAATCTGTTCCTCCTTCCACCACATGGTCCCAAGGATTGCTTTAACCACTGGCTATTGCACTGACCTAGACCTGATCATAAACTTTTAAGCCATGTGTCTCAACCTCCCCAGTCCTGGGATTGCGCTTGTTATCCACCATGTCCTGCAAGATAAACTACCCCCCCCCTTTTAAAAAAAGATTTAGTTATTTAAGCTGGGTAGTGGGGGTACACACCTTTAATCTCAGCACTCGGGAGGAAGAGGCAGGTAGAGATCCCTGAGTTTGAGGCTATCCTGGTCTACAGAGTTCCTGGATAGCCAGGGCTACACAGAGAACCCTTATCTTGAACCCTCCCCCTCCAAAATATTTGTTTTTATTTCATTTACATTGGTGCTTTTTCTGCATGCATGTCTGTGTGAAGATGGTAGATCCTCTGGAACTGGAGTTACAGTAGTGAGCTGCCTTGTGGGTGCTGGGAATTGAACCCAGGTCCTCTGGAAGAGGCCAGTGCTCTTAACCACTGAGCCATCTCTCCAGCCCCTGCAAGATATATCTTTAGCATATGAATTACAATGACAAGTTTTAAGATTTTTTTTTCATTAACAGTATATAGGAAATTTTCGCACAGGCTTTTGAAAAATTAAATTATTGCTGTTTATTAATTAGCCTTGCAGGGGAGAGCGCCGATAGATTTCAGTAAGTTAGACGAAAACTGCAGTCTGATAGAGGATGGATTGTTTTCCTGCTGGAACACAGTGCGAGTTTCTCGTGGTGATTCACTGTGTGCAGAAAACTGAAGGCTAAAGTAGGGAGGGACTTTTTTTGTTGTTGTTTTTTTTGAGACAGGGTTTCTCTGTAGCTTTGGTGCCTGTCCAGGAACTAGCTCTTGTAGACCAGGCTGGCCTCGAACTCCCAGAGATCCGCCTGCCTCTGCCTCCCGAGTGCTGGGATTAAAGGCGTGCGCCACCACCGCCCGGCGGGAAGGACATTTAAAAAAAAAAAAAAAATATATATATATATATATTTATTATGTATACAATATTCTTTCTGCATGTATGCCTGAAGGCCAGAAGAGGTCACCAGACCTCATTACAGATAGTTGTGAGCCACCATGTGGTTGCTGGGAATTGAACTCAGGACCTCTGGAAGAGCAGGCAGTGCTCTTAACCACTGAGCCATCTCTCCAGCCCCGGGAGGGACATTTTGATTGAATGAAATTCTGAAGTTCTTTTGGACTTGTCATTCTCCTCCTTCCCCCTGCTGAGTGATGAGGTACAAGACTGCACCCCACACCTGGTTTTAGGTTAGGGGTATTGAACCGGGGACTTCATTCGTGCTAGGCAAGCGTTCTGTTGATTGCGCTACATCCTCAGCCTTCAGCTGTATATTTGTTTTGTTTTAGAGCAGGTCTCACCATTTAGCCTCGGCTGGCCCTGGACTCGAGATCCTTCCACCTCAGCCTCTGGAGTACTGGCGCCACAGGCTGTCACCACCATTCCAGGCCTTAGACTATATTTCAGAGAAGGGGAGATCAGTCAGGATAAAGTGAGCAACAGGAGTGTTGACACTTGTGCGTGCTTGGGCTTCATAGCAGCTTCGTCGCTTTAAAGAAAGTGGGGCAGGTGCCATTGTCTTCATTTCATGCACGGGAACTGAGACAGTTGGGCCTACTGGTTCCCATCAGTGTTAGCCGCTCAGGAGGCTGAGCTGAGGAGATCATTGTAGCCCAGGAAATTAAGTCCAGCCTGGGTAACAGTGAGACCAGCTGCAGTGACACCTAAGTAAGAATGACCAACAACAGAAGAAAGAAGAAGGGTATGCTGTACCTAAGATTATAGGAGTAAATGACGCTGCAAAAATACAGTTTTGGGGGCTGATGAGACCACCTAGTGGCTAAAAGCACCACTGTCAAGCCTTGAATTTGATTTTCCGAACCCAAGAAAGAACCAACTCCTATAATTTGTTCTCTGACTTCTATGCGTGTACTGTGGCACATGTGTCCTGCCCCAGGCACACGCAAATAAATGTAATAAGACAAATTACACTCTTTCTTAGCCTGAGCTATTTAAGTGGGATGGAGAGGTGGCCCGGTGGTTAAGAACATTCACTGCTCTTCCAGAGGACCTCCAACAGATTAAATGACTCTCAACTCCCTATAATTTAATCTCCAGGGCAGTCTGATATCCTCTCTGGTCTCCGTGGACACACATATACTCTTTTAAAGAGTCTAGGGAGGGGAGCTGGAGAGATGGCTCAGTGGTTAAGAGCACTGGCTGCTCTTTCAGAGGTCCTGAGTTCAATTCCCAGCAACCACATGGCGGCTCACAACCATCTGTAATGAGATCTGGTGCCCTCCTCTGGCATGCGGGCATACATGGAGGCAGAATGTTGTATACATAATAAATAAATTAAAAAAAAAGTCTAGGGAGTGTGGAGAGTAAGATTTAGGGGTGGATATGATACATTAAAATACATTCGTTTTATAAATGTATGAAATTATAAAAGGCTAAAATATAAAGGAAATAAACATTTAAAAACAAATAAAATTCAGGCTTTTGACTTTTGTGGGCTCCTATACTATCATGTATTATCAAAGCATATAATGCAGATATTTGAGTTTTAGCCTCAAACTCAGTGGCAACCCTGCTATCAAATCCTGGGTGCTGGACTGAGGCATGAGCCACCATGCCCAGCTGCTGCAGATGTTCTGGATGTCACTTGTGCACATAAATGATAGCACAGATACAATTACATTTAACTTATTTTTAGAGCAAGCTGTTTAAGAAATCAAACATTTTGGTCATGTACAAGTAATTATCGGTTTTATCCCAAGTTAAAGTATTTGGTGAGCCCCCCAGCCTGGGGCATCCTGGGTACCAGCTCTGCCCCAGCCCAGGACTATGTAGTTGGCATCATCAGGGAAAAGAATGTACATTCATCTTTACCCTGGAAAGAAAAGAATGGGAACCTCCCCACGAGAGAAAGTGTAACCAGGAGGAGAGAACCGGATGACAGGAAGATGGGTTTCGGTTCTGAGTGCCAGCCATTCATAGGTTCCTAGGGGACAGTACATCCTTACTTTGGGGTCAAGTCATGCGTACTTACTAACATTTGTAAGGGGGTAGAATGGTGCACACCTGTAATCCCAGCACTCCAGAGGTAGAAACAGGATGCTCAGGAGTTAAAGGCCATTGTGGACTACTTGACAAACATCGAATCTTAAAAAATAAATTAATTAATTAAATTAAATTAAAAAAAATGTTGAGCCCTTGAAAAAGTTAAGGTACCTCTTTGTTTGGGTCATTCAACTGATTGGTTGGTTTTTCTCCAGCTCTGTGTATAAGATGTGAGCCAAAGCCGGGCGATGGTGGCGCACGCCTTTAATCCCAGCACTCGGGAGGCAGAGGCAGGCGGATCTCTGTGAGTTCGAGACCAGCCAGGTCTACAGAGCTAGTTCCAGGACAGGCTCCAAAGCCACAGAGAAACCCTGTCTCAAAAAAACCAAAAAAAAAAAAAAAAAGATGTGAGCCAAATCAAAAGGGAGCCACACTAAATAAATTCCTTGCTGTGTTCTTGGAGCTATAAGGATGCTAAAGTCTGCTGCCAGCTCTCTCTTCTCATTGCCTCATCCACGGTCTTTCTGTGTAACCTTGGCTGTCCAGGATCTCATTCTGTAGACCAGGCTGTCCTCGAACTGACAGAGATCCACCTGCACTGAGATCAAAGGTGTGCACCGCCACTGCCGGGCCAAACGGGCCTCTTGGGAGATGGATTTTCCATCCCTGGCTTCACTTAAGTTCCCTCCAGACTGGAGCAGCTTCTCGAGGGGAAGACAGCTGGACCTAAAATATTGGCATTTCCCCTTGTTGCGGGAGGACGATGTCAAAGGAGTCTTCTCTGAATTGTCTAATTTGTTCTTGATGTGTCTTTTTTCAGGAACAGTATTTCATTCTTGTCAGATTATTCTTAGAGTCTCAGTGTGTATAAAAATATGACTTTCCAAGGTTGACTAAATTTAGAATTTGGACAAGGTGAATTTTATTTAATTTCATTTATAATTCCAGTTGCTTGGGCTGCAAAAGCAGAATGAAACTGACCTCAAACTTACAACAGTTCTCCTGCCTCAGCCTTCCAAGTATTGGGTCATTTTCTGGTTTCTAGGAGGGAAGTTCATATAAGCCCAGATCAGCCTGAGCAACATAGGATGATACTATCTCATTAAAAAAAAAATGGTTAAAGCCCGGGTGAGTTCCAGGACAGTTAGGGCTACACAGAAAAACCCTGTCTCAAGGGAGCGTGTGTGTGTGTGTGTGTGTGTGTGTGTGGTTAATTTGCATGTTAGTAAATACTGTAATATCCAAAGTTTTGTAACTAATACTTTTTCGATGAAACTAGGCATACTGTTTGTGTACTTCAGGATGTGATTGGGGAGTGGCACAAAAATAACCATAAGTGTATAATAAAAGAAGCCTTGATGGATGTGGTGGTGCTTGCCTATAACCCTATCCTTCAGAGGTAGAGGCAGAATCAGAAGTTCAAGGCCAGCCATGGCTTCATAGTGAGTACATGGCTCTCAACAAGAAAAGGAAAAAAAAAAAACATTTTGAGTGATAGTGTCTGAAATTAAGAGTTCTGGCTAGCAAAATATAATTTTGTATGAAAATTAATTTCAGGTATAATGGAAAGAGGTAGCACTTGGAGGTCCCAGGGGTCATTAGTGTTCAGCTCTCAAGTTTAATCAAAGCCTCTGAGTTATTTAGCAGTACCCCAAGTTTAGACTTAATAACATATTTAAAAACCACACTTACCACGATAACAAACTCCCGATCTCACGCTGTCAGCCAGGGGCAGCAGAAATTTCTTACACGGTAGAGTCTGCAGCTTGGCTGAAAGGCCACGCTTACCCTTTTAACTGGCCAAAGAAAGCAAAGGAGGAAGCCAGAGGACAGGGAGGAAGCTGGTGTCCTGGAAGTGGGCAGTTTAACTGCATCTCCGGGTCATTGTCATGATAGATTCCAGTTCGTCACCGCTAACAGACCTGTACACGGTTTGCTTGACACGTCAAACCAAAGTTTGCTTTTAAAAAGTATTTTTTATTGTTGGACAGTACGGGAGGCAGAGGCAGGAGGATCTCTGTGAGTTCGAGGCCAGCCTGGTCTACAAGAGCTAGTACCGGGACAGTCTAAAGCTACAGAGAAACCGTGTCTCGAAACCAAAACAACAACAAAAATATCATAAAATAAAACCCTGCAAAAAGCATACATCATCACCCTCTCTTAAAGTTACTGTTTTGGGTTTTTTTCGTAATTAGTCAAGATAATCAGAAGATTCTTTCTGATAGGGTTTTCATTCTAGCTTCTATATTCTTACTCTCCTTCTCTCTCTCTCCTCTCTCTCATTTAAGACATGCAAGACTTAAACATTAATTTAAATGATCTATGCTCTGTACACCACTCACCATTTACAAGACTGAATCGGGTTAGGGAGTCCTGCTGTTTGAGTCCCTTTTGAATTCTGCTTGTCTTTTGAACATTCCAAGTCTTCTGATTGCTGTGCGGGTCAGCGAAAGGCTTGGCAGATCGTTGTTTTGGAAGATGATCTGTTGTAGTGAAAACAGGAATTCCCAGAGAAGCGCAGAGTGTTTCTCCTAACACCACAGCTGTAGCATAAACACGGCATAAAAGCCGGGCGGTGGTGGCGCATGCCTTTCATCCCAGCACTCGGGAGGCAGAGGCAGGCGGATCTTTGTGAGTTCGAGACCAGCCTGGTCTACAAGAGCTAGTTCCAGGACAGGCTCCAAAACCACAGAGAAACCCTGTCTCGAAAAAACAAAACAAAACAAAAAAACCAACAAAACAAAACCAAACGGCATAAAAGATGCGGATAAGAGGCGAGGGCACCCAGATGCCTGTGTTGGCACCAGCCACACCTACTCCCCAGAAGAGCTCTGCTCCAAGTCCTTTAAAAAATATGTATTTTAGTTTTATGTGTGTGGATGTTTTGCACGCATGTATGTCTGTGTACCATGTGAGTGCCTGGTGTCTGCAGAGGTCGCAAGAGGGCACTGGGTCTTCTGGAACTGAAATTACAGGTGGTTGTGAGCCACCATGTGGTTGTTGGGACCTGAACCTGGGTCCTCTATAAAAGCAGCAAGTGCTCTTAACCATGGAGCCGTCTCTGCAGCCCCTCAGAGCCCTTCTTGAGATTGTCCCAGAGCTCATGTCATTAATAGCAGTAATGGCATTGGGTTTCCGATTTCCAGCCTATACAGCAACTTTTCCAATATATTTTCATATTAAAAAGCACTATTAGCTGGGTGGTGGTGGCACACGCCTTTAATCCGGCATGGGGGGGGGGGGGGGGGGCAGAGGCAGGTGGAGCTCTCTGAGTTCAAGGTAGTCTAGTCTACTAATGCTAGTTCCAGGACAGACAGGGCTGTTACACAGAGAAACCCTGTCTCGAAAAACCAACAAAACAAAACAAAAGCAAAAGCAAAAGGCAATTATGATGTAGGTGGGTCTTCTATCTATGTGTTACTTTCATTGGTCAAATAAAGAGACTGCCTTGGCCTTTGATAGGACAGCAGCTTAGATAGGCGGAGTAGACAGAACAGAATGCTGGGAGAAAGAAGCAGAGTCAGGCAGACAGACGCCAAGACGGATGCCTGTTAGACTCATCCCGGTAAGCCACAGTCAAGTGGCGATACAGATTATTAGAAATGGGTTGAATCAATATATAAAAGCTAGCCAATAATAGGTTAAAACTAATGGGCCAGGCAGCGTTTAAAAGAATACAGTTTCCGTTTTATTATTTCCGGGGCTAAACTAGCCATGTGGGAGATGGGCAGGGCAAAAAGCAGGCCTGCTCACCTCATTACTACACAATTATTAAATTATTGTGTTTATTTTTTAGCACGACTGACTTTGTTTTTAAAGGTTTCATTCAATTTATGTGCATTAGTGTTTTGTCCACATTCATATCTGCGTGAAGGTGTTAGATTCCCTGGAACTGTAGTTACAGTTATGAGCTGCCGTGTGGGTGCTGGGAATTGAACCTGGGTCCTCTGCCCTGGAAGAGCAGTCAATGCTCTTAACTACCAAGCCATTTCTCCAGCCTGTTTGTTTGTATTTTACAACAAGGTCTTACCATGTAGTCTGGGCTAGCTTTGAACTCTTTCAGATCCTGCCTCAGCTTCCAAGTACTGGTATGCAATACTGTGCTCAACTTGTAAATCCATCTGTGTGAGAGATTTCTAGAATGTACAGAGGGAACATGTGTCAGCGAGGTGCCCAACGGATAAGCGTGTGACTTAGACACTCATGTTGCTAGTTCCTAGGTTTCTAGATTGATGGTTTTTAAGGACTGTTTTTATATTTTTGTTATGTGTGTGTGTTTCGTCTGCATGGAAGTATGTACACCACATTCATGTCTGATACCTTGAGAGACTGAGAGAGGGCATTGGATCTCCTGGAACTGGGGCTATTAGGTGGCTAGGAGCTGCCATGGAAAGTGTGTCTGGGGGCTGGAGAGATGGCTCAGTGGTTAAGAGCACTGACTGGTCTTCCAGAGGACCTGGGTTCAATTCCCAGCACCCACATGGCAGCTAACAGCTGTCCATAGCTACAGTTCCAGGGGATCTAACACTCTCATGCAGACATGAATGTGGACAAAACACCAATGCACATAAAATAAAATCTAAAGAGAACCACATGTCCACCATGGCATGTATGCCCAAATATACATACATACAAAATGTAGTTAAAGTCAAAAAATAAAATCAATATTGTGCTATAAGTTTAGGATCCTAGCAAGGACCCTGGCAGGGGAAAACCTAATTTCCCGGGACAGCGTAGCTATTGAGGGAGACTGGTTCTGCGGTGGTTAAGATGGCAGATCACATTTGAATACATTGCTTTTGTCTTTTCTGTTTATTTTATCCATAGATTCAGTTGATTTTTTTTCTCCAGTAAGAAAACAATCCCCAAGGAGCATGTGTTGTTCAGTCTTAATGTGGAGGCTGCAGGAAGCAGGCATGGTTATTTATACTGGCCTGCTGTTGGTTGTTTGTGTTTGTGTCGCTATGCCAACTCAGGCAGGAGGTCCTGACTCTTCCTAGGCATCTTTAGTTCAGCTACAGGATTCTGTGTCCATAGATTGGAGACTTGAAAGGCCTTTTCTGCTTGACATTTTATTTTCTAACTTTCCTTAGCAAGGTGTGAAATTCAGAATGTCGTTGATAATTGACAGAATTATAGAAGAAAAGGAATCCCTAAGAAGCAAAGACCAGGGCTGTGTCTGGCCCCAAAAGGACTCTGTCCCCTGTCATCTATGCTGTGTTCCCTTGTTTTCCCATTACTGCTTCTACTTCCTCTTCCTCTGTCTCTCCTGGCCTCTTGGATTTATCTAGATTACCCTTTTGTCTATTATTTGCTTAGTTTGGGTTTTTGTTGGTTGGGGTTTTTATTTGTTTTGGGGAGACAGTGTCTCATTTATCCCAGGCTAACCAAAATGACCTTGAACCACTGATCTTGCCTCCACCTCCAGAGTCCTAGGATCATTAGCTTGGCCACCACACGTGACCTTATGAGAGACATTTTTTTTTCTGTCAAAGGTATAGCCTGACAAGGGTCCTATTCCCTGGAATCTTTCTAGAGCCTCGTCTGCTTGTCTTGTCAGTTCTGCCACGGGCAAGTGTACAGGTGTTGTCATAAACATATATTCATGAAGCTAGCTGTGTGTTGTTCAAGAAATTGTCCTTGCCGGGCAGTGATGGCACACACCTTTAACCCCATCACTCAGGGAGGCAGAGGCAGGCGGATCTCTGTATGTTTGAGGCCAACCTGGTCTACAGAGTGAGTTCCAAGCCAGCCAGAGATACACAGAGAAGCCCTGTCTCAAAAACAAAAGAGTCTTGTCTGGCAAGAATCCAGGGTGTAGGATTCAAGAGTAACACTGAGATGGACTGTTGGGGGTAAGAAGTTTATTATCAGGACAGAAAGGCAACAGAAATGGCAGGGCTCTGAGGAGACTCAGGCCCATGCAGCAGAGTTGGGGTCCCTTCTTACAGATTTTACAGGAGCCTGCTGCCAGGCTGTCTCTCATTCCCTAGCAGGCACAGGAAAGGGGGAGAAGAGAACATGTCAGTGTATTGTAGTTCTTTGATATGTCTGATTGTCCAGTCTGCCAGCGCAGGGTGCTCACTTGGGGAAGTAAGAAGCCAGGTACCTGGAAGTCTGTTAGCTAAAGATTCAGGTGGTGGTCTTAGGAGGATGCCTGCCAGTTTCTGTCTGCCTGGGGATGGGGACGACTGCTGTGGGTACTGTGTCCTGAGCAACAGCCTGGTCTGGATTCTGAAGAGCTGGAGAGGTGGCTCAGTGGATTGGAGTGCTTGCCGCGCAAGCAAGGGACCCTGAGTTCAAATCCCCTGGCACCCATGTAAAAATCTGGGAGTGGCCATGCATATGCCTATATCAGCAGTGTTCTATACAAAGGAGACAGGATTGGCCAAGCTAGTTTTCTTTATTCATTAGCCAATCATATTCACAGCATACAAAGGGGAATCCCACCTCACTAGGCTTGCTGGCTGCCAGCGTAGTTACATAGTTGAGAGACCCTGTCTCATGGTGATGGAGGAAGGTCATTGGTTGATTTAATAAAGAAGCTGCTTGACCTGATAGGTTAGAACGTAGGTGGGAGGAGCAGAATGCTGGGCGGAAGAGGAAGTGAGGTCAGAGACTCGACAGCTCTCCTCTCAGGGGCAGACGCCTCAGAGAGACACGATGCTCCACTCTTGCGGGCAGAGGCGAGAGCTCTGCTCTCTGAGGCACACACGATGAAGCTCCGACCCAGGATGGACGTAGGCTAGAATCTTGCTGGTAAGCGCACCTTGGGGTGCTACACACAGATGATTAGAAATGGGCTAGTCCAGGTGCGAGAGTTAGCCAAGAAAAGGGCTGGAGCTAAAGAGCCAAGCAGTGATTGAAAGAATGCGGTGTCCGTGTAATTATTTCGGGTAAAGATAGCCGTGCGGGCAGCGGGGTGTTGGGGAGCAGCCCCACCACTCATATTACTACATCATGGGAATAAGGCAGAGAATGAGAGAACGGGACACCCAGTGTTCTCTGGCCTCCACATACATGTGCACAGGTTCATGGACATGCATGAGTGCATATACCACATACATGCATGCACGCACACACACACACACACACACACACACACACACACAAAGAGCTGTGTTTACTTTCCTAGAGTGTTCATTTCCTTTAGACTTGCCCTCATGGCCCCCTTACCCTAGAGCAGAGGGATCCTGCTGGCCTCTATGGCTATCAGTTTTTGGCAGGTGGCTTGGTGTTCTTGATTACTACTGAAGCATAAAGTGACAGTCACCTTTCATACATGTTTTAGTATAGTAGTGGACCAGAATGCCTGCCTCTTTTCCCCGGCATTTGCTGTTTAATGACTGTAGACCCACGTAGCCTCATTGAGACGTGTCTCAGTGTCCCCAGAGAGCCTGTGCTAAACTGGATCCCCGAAATCTGATATCAGAATCACAGGCAAGGGAGTCTGATTGCTCATCTGGGGTCAGGTGTCTTCCGGATGTGTTGATTGATGGTCATGGAGACGTGGTACAGAATAACCGTGTCCCCTCCCCAAGAGGCCGCAGTGTAGCTGAGGTTGGCCTGCACCATAGAGACTGCTCCTTAGTGTGCTGGGTGTGGGCTTGTGCCGCCACAACGTTCACATACTTCACTACTTTTCCTTTTCTTTCTTGAGGCAGGGTCTCTGTCTATCTCTACATAGCCTGACTATCCTAGAACTTGCTGTGTAGATTAGGCTGGCCTCTAGCTCACAGAGATCCTCCTGCCTCACACAATAGATAGATGAATGTAATAAGAGTCATTTTAGAGTTTGTCTTTCCCATAGCAGCTTACCAGCCCTCCCTTGCGCACCAGGTGAGTTACCTCTCCTGAGCTTTGTTGCTGTCCTCGGTCCCAGCGCATTTCTTGCATTAGTGGCCAGGATAATCCTTCTCGCTTGTCGCCTCACTGATAACATCTGAGACTGACAAGCAGTGTTTGTGACCAGTAAAAGAACTGTTCGCTTCAGTCCCTCCTGGGAAAGCCATGGCCGAGTCTCGCTGTCCTCACTGTCCTCACTTTCCACAAGCCGTATCCTGTTCCCTTCCTGTGGAGTGGCTTTGCTCTCCCCAGGACCTCGGGGGACACACCCTCGTTGTGTCCCTCAGCATCCTTCTCTGGTGGAGACATCACT
This sequence comes from Microtus ochrogaster, assembly GCF_000317375.1. NCBI lineage: Eukaryota > Metazoa > Chordata > Mammalia > Rodentia > Cricetidae > Microtus > Microtus ochrogaster. The sequence goes on along the minus strand of NW_004949099.1, from coordinate 41,442,696 downwards.
CATGACTGTTCAGCTGCGAGCTCCAGAGCTCGCAGGGAATGTTGAGAGAGTGGCCTAGAGGTGGAGGTGGAGATTGTTCAAGATTATCGAGTATCTGAAACAGTAGGCAAGCCGTCCATCAGGGAACGGTCCACAGCAGCGGTAGAAGGGAGAGAGATCTTCCAGCGAGCGAGCTACCTCTGATTGATCTTGGGCAAATATCTTCACAGTTAACCTTCTCTCAGCTCCCTGGAAATACCCTGTGTGCAATTGGTTGCAGTATTCAAGGGCAAACTGGCTATAGAGGCACACTCCTTTAATCCCAGCACCAGGGAAGCAGAAGCTGGCAGATCAAGGGCAGAGGAACTGATAAGTTATTCAGCCCATGAAGGGGGAGAGTCTTCTGTTTTGTGTTAATTTCATTGGTTAAATAAAGAGACTGCCTTGGCCCTTTAATAGGACAGAAAGTTAGGTAGGCGGAGTAGGCAGAACAGAATGTTGGGAGAAAGAAGCCGAGTCAGTCAGTCACCATGATTCTCCTCTCCGAGGTGGACACAGGTTAGGATCGTACCGGTAAACTACCACCTTGTGGTGGTACACAGATTGTTAGAAATGGGTTAATCTAGATGTGAGAGCTAGCCAGTAAGAGGCTAGAGCTAACAGGCCAAGCAGTGTTTAAAAGAATACCGTTTCCGTGTAATTATTTCGGGGCATAAGCTAGCTGGCGGCCAGGAGCCGGGCGGCAGGAACATGGCCCGCAGCTCCTTCAACAAGCCCATAGTTAGGAAATAAACATTTATCAACATGTCTTATTTTTGTAACTCTTAACTGTTTTTTTTATTTGGGAAAATAATTGACTTTTGCATCTACGCCTTTCCCTAGCTCACTAACCCACACCCATTCTTGGGATTGTCTTTGTCTTTTCTAATAAACTATGTCTATAATTATTTAGAAATTTAATTTGCAAAAATGTTACCAAAAAAAAAAGTTCAAAAGTAACCTTTGCCCTTCACCTCAGTTTATCTCTTGTGTAATAGTGACTCCCATATTAGAAAACAACAAGAAGCCGGGCAGTGGTGGCGCACACCCTTAATCCCAGCACTCGGGAGGCAGAGGCAGGCGGATCTCTGTGAGTGTGAGGCCAGCTTGGTCTACAAAATGAATCCAGGATGGCCTGGAAATGTTACACAGAAAAACCCTGTTTCAAAAAAAAAAAAAGGTGGGTAGTAGTCAGGTGAATGTCTTTGATCCTAGCACTCAGGAGGTAGAGGCTGGTGGAGCTCTGTGTTTGAGACCAGCATGATCTACAGAGCAAGTTCCAGGAAAGAACAACGTAGTACTCAGCATCTCTTTTTTGTTTTGTTTTGAGACAGGGTTTCTTTGTGTCCTGCTGTCCTGGAACTAGCTGTGTAGACCAGACTGCCCTCAAACTCACAGAGATCTGCTTGCCCCTGTCTCCGAGTGCTGGAATTAAAAGTGTGCACCACCACTGCCTGGCACCTCAACCTCTCATTACTGGAGATCTTAACGGGATGTTAGGCTTGGTTGTTTAGACAGGTTTTGCTGGTCGAGGCTAGCCTCAAGCTGGAAGAGTCCTGGGAAGCATGATGCCCGGCATGGCAGTCTTCGTCATAGTGAGGCTCCTCCTTTCTCCACTCTGCCTTTCCCCACTCCGTGGTCATGACCATCGTCCATGAAGTCCTGTGATGTGATCATGTTTGTCCCATTTCCTTCCACCACAGTTAATCAAATCAGCAAAGTTACGGGTTTAGGAAATGGGGCTTTGGGGAATTGAGTAGGTTATGAGGGCAGAGGCTTCAGGAGGATGGAATAGGGAAAAAAAAAAGAAAGAAAACAAACTTTTGTGTCCATATGGTAGACTGTCGGAGCTGTGGGGGTTGGGACTGGAGACAGGCTTCTCACATTAACAGCACATTCTGCTTCTGCTAAAGGAGACTTTCAGGTTACTTCTTGTTTATTTTCTCAGGGCCTGTGCCCATCCTCAGCCTCTGATTTGATTTAGAATTCCTGTGGCTATGTGTACGTGTTACAGTCCTATAGCATCTGTTTACTGTTCCGTTCAGGACAGAATGCTTTCGTGATACCCTGTTATTTACATCTGCCCAGCTTGCCCAGGCTTGCTGGGAGGAATTGAGTGCTGTCTGGGTGCAGCCTTGAAGACACGCCCGGCACACTGATTGTTAGAGGCGTTGAAAGGACTGCTCCAGGCTTTGGGGTGTTCAGTCGGAGTGTAGCTTTGTTTAGGTTTCAGGAGGTGTGGGGAGGAGTGGGGAGGAGAGGGGATGGTCTTTAGCTGTGCCAGAAGGCAGCACAGATTTGGTTTAGTGTTGAGGACAGAGAGAGAGCCTTGAGCAAAGGCAGGTTTGCAGCAGCTGTTGGGAAATGCTAAGCTGTAGCCTCGGAGGCTCTTCTCCGGTTAACCCTTTCCTACACTCATTTTAGATGCCATCTTTGCAAATCTACACCAGTCCCCCTGGATACCAACACTGTTCACCCTGCATTGAGGATGGAAATAGAAACCTCAGGAGAAATGCAGGGACCCATAGAGAGGTCAGAAATGGGTTGCAGTGGGAGGAGGGGCTGGTATTGTTAGTGCTCCATGGTTTTCTTGTTTGTTCCTTTGTTTAGTTTGTTCTGCAGTGCTGGGGTTTGAACCCATGGCTTTACTATATAGTACTGATGACCTGGAATTCACTGTGTAGACCAAGCTAGCTTCAGATCACAGAAGTCTGCCTGCCTCTGCATCCCCAGTGCTGGGATTATAGGTGTATGACAACATCACCTGGCCATTTTTTTTCCTAACAAGAAGTCTGTCTCAGAGCTGCAAGTGTGGCTCCGTGGTGTATTAATTACTAGCTTAGTCTGCCCAAGGACCAGAATTCAATCCCTATCACTACCTAAAATGCTAGATGATGGATGGGTGGATGGATGGATGGTAGGTGGGTGGGTGGATGGTGGGTGGGTGGATGGTGGGTGGATGGGTGGATGGTAGATTAAAAGGGAGCCTGGAGAGATAGTTTAGTGGTAAGATCACTTGCTGCTCCTCCAGAGGACCTGACTTCAGTCCTACCAACATGCACCTCGCGGCTCACAACCACCTGTAACTCCAGCTCCAGGGATGTTTGCCCTCTTCTGGCTCCCTGTGGTGTCAGTCTGTGTATTCCTTAATACTAAGGAACTGTTCTCTGCAGAACAAATATTACTACTGCCAGACCTTGTTGATTTTGAGACACCATGAAGCCCCAGACTGTCCTCAAATCAAGGCCATCCTAGCTACACCCCCTGCCCCCCGTCCTGGGACTGCAGGTGTGAGCAGCCATGCATGGCCCTGATTGCAGATCTTAGGGAAGTCAAGGTTAGCAGCTGAGTCCCTGTTTTCTTCTCATAGAAACAGCTTCAAAAAAGAACTAAAATAAGCCGGGCGATGGTGGCGCACGCCTTTAATCCCAGCACTCGGGAGGCAGAGGCAGGCGGATCTCTGTGAGTTCGAGACCAGCCTGGTCTACAGAGCTAGTTCCAGGACAGGCTCCAAAGCCACAGAGAAACCCTGTCTCGAAAAAAACCAAAAAAAAAAAAAAAAAAGAACTAAAATAATCTGCTTCTTAGGTACAACTTGGACTTTTGCTGTTAAAACTTGGGCATGACTCTTCAAGCCTCTGCTTCTTCATCTTAGGTGTGAGGAATCAGTCTTAATTCCTAGGGTTGCTTTAAGGAATCAACAAAACAAGACACACACAAAACACTCAGACCAGGTTGTTTTGGAACAGGATGAGTACTTGATGCACAGTTTAAAACAAAAAGAAAGGGCTGTGTGTGGCTCCATGCACAGGCTTGGTGGGTGAGTGGGCCTGCGTGGTAGTGGGTGGATCTGTGTGGTAGTGGGTGGACCTGTGTGGTAGTGGGTGGGATCTGTGTGTTTGTGGGTGGGATCTGAATGGTAGTGGGTGGGCCTTCATGATAGTGGTGGACCTGCATGGTTGTGGGACCTGTGTGGTAGTGGGTGGGCCTGTGTGGTAGTGGTGGCCCTGCGTGGTAGTGGTGGACCTGCGTGGTAGTGGGTGGACCTGCATGGTAGTGGGTGGACCTGTGTGGTAGTGGGTGGGATCTGTGTGGTAGTGGGTGGACCTGTGTGGTAGTGGGTGGACCTGCGTGGTAGTGGGTGGACCTGTGTGGTAGTGGTGGACCTGCGTGGTAGTGGGTGGATCTGTATGGTAGTGGGTGGATCTGTGTGGTAGTGGGTGGACCTGTGTGGTAGTGGGTGGGATCTGTGTGGTAGTGGTGGATCTGTATGGTTGTGGGTAGACCTGCATGGTAGTGGTGGACCTGTGTGGTAGTGGGTGGGCCTGTGTGGTAGTGGGTGGACCTGTGTAGCAGTGGTGGACCTGCGTGGTAGTGGGTGGATCTGTGTGGTTGTGGGTGGACCTGCGTGGTAGTGGTGGACCTGCGTGGTAGTGGTGGATCTGTGTGGTAGTGGGTGGGATCTGTGTGGTAGTGGGTGGACCTGTGTGGTAGTGGTGGACC
>NW_004949099.1:41434402-41438075 GCF_000317375.1 Microtus ochrogaster | reverse complement strand
GGATCTGTGTGGTAGTGGGTGGGATCTGTGTGGTAGTGGGTGGACCTGTGTGGTAGTGGTGGACCTGCGTGGTAGTGGTGGATCTGCGTGGTAGTCAGTAGATCTTGCTTGAGTGTAGACAGCACCTAGAAACAGGCACTTCCTCTAAGGCAAAATCCCTTGGTTCCAGTTAACCCACTGGAATGCATGTATGTAAAAATGAAACAGATAGGCTTTTAGGATGCTTTTGTCTTCATGTGCTCTCTTTTTCTGTTTTGTGACAGTGCTTTTGAAGATGAGACACTGAGGCTTCGGCAGCTGAAGCTGGACAATCAGGTGAGCAGGGGCTCTCGGGGGCCGTCCTGTCTGGAGCTGGTGGTCTCGGCTCTGAAGTCATGACAGGGTCTCACAGAAAGACTAGATGGGCAGGATCACTCGTGGCTGCTCATTAAACAGGGTCTGAACTTAGTCGTCAAGCCAAAGGTCTGGGCTGTGGCAGGAGCAGGGCGATTTGATGATGGTAGCAATTAACTGGCTTTGTTAATAATCAATGAAAACCTCCTGACACCTTCTATAGGAACTAGAAGAATGTTGTAGCTGGGCCTGGTAGCACTAACTGGTAATCTCTGCTCTAGAGAGACTGATCACCACGAGGTCAAGGTCAGTCTGAGCTGCACAGGGAGACCCTACCTCAAAACACTAGAATATGATAGATAGATAGATAGATAGATAGATAGATAGATAGATGGATGAGTAAGTAAGTAAATAAATAAGAGATGTATTGGCCTGCTGCTTATTGCCATAACAAAATACACGAGACTGGGTACATTATTTTTAAAAAGAAACTTACAGATTTAGAGGCTAAAGTCCAAGATCCAGCAGCTTCATCTGGTGTCTGGTGATGCCCGTCTTAGTTAGGCTTCTAATGCTGGGATAAACACCGTGACTGTAATCATCTCACAGCCTGGAGTCCATCATGAAGAAAGTGTGCTACAGACTTGCCTAAAGGCACATCTGAGAGAGGCATTTTCTCAACTGAGGTTCCTTCTTCCCAGATGGCTCTAGTTTATACCAGATTGCATAAAACTAGCCCGCACAGCCCCCTTAGCCCTCATAACCCTCTTAGTTATAACACAGCATGACAGAGACCAACAAGGAAAATAATTGGTACAGGAGAGATGCCATGTGAAAGGGTAGGAAAATAACTTTGTAGGCGGAGACTGCTTGTTTGTTTCCCCACTGCCAAGACCCAAAATAATCACACAGAAACTGTATTAATTAAAACATTGCTTGGGCTGGGCGGTGGTGGCGCACACCTTTAATCCCAGCACTTGGGAGGCAGAGGCAGGTGGATCTCTGTGAGTTCGAGGCCAACCTGGTCTACAAGAGCTAGTTCCAGGACAGGCACCAAAAACTACAGAGAAACCCTGTCTCGAAAATCCAAAAATAAAAAATAAAAATAAAACATTGCTTGGCGTATTAGCTTTGACTTCTTATTAACTAACTTTTACATCTTAAATTAATCCATTTCTATTATTTTATATTTTACCATGAGGCTCGTGGTTTGCCAGTAGGTAAGGTTCTTGTGTGTCTGTCTCCTTCGGCAGCTACATGGCATCTCCCTGACTCCACCTTCTTTCTCCCAGCCTTCAGTTTAGTTTTCCTGCCTCGCTCTATTCTGCGCTGCCAAAGACCCAAAGCAGCTTCTTTATTAACCAATGGTAGCAAAGCATATTCACAGCATACAGAGAGGGGATTCCCACATCATAACTTTTTTTTTTTTTTGGTTTCTTTGGGGCATGCATAGCAGGCCTTAGCTGGCCTCAAACTACAGAGATGCTCCTGCCTCTGCCTTCTAAGTGCTGGGATTAAAGACGTGTCCAACCCTACCCAGCTTTTTGGTTCTTGAAATAGATTCTTGCTGTGTTGCCCACCCAGGCCTCAAATTCATAATCCTCCTGCCTCCACCTCCTGAGGACTGGGTTTATAGGCGTGTTGCACCACAGCTGACACTTCTTATGACCTCTTGCTCTTGGAACCAGCTGACACCCTGGGGGGGGGGGCGCCTTAATCCCTTTCCACAGCAGGCCTGCAGATGACTTATCCTTTCCACCATAGCTTTCTCTTACTGCCTTAGAACTTGCTGTGTAGCCCAGGCTTTCTCTGAAGTCAGTCCTCCTGCCTCAGCCTCTCTGGTGCTGGGTTATGACCTCTACCCCCATTTCCCCACCCTTCGGCTTGACGACACTTGACTGCATGGGGCCCTGCTTCAGCACGTGACTCTTTGGGAGACACTGCAGGTCATGTCCACACTGGAACAAAACACTTAACAGTTTTTCCTTCTCTAGAATTTGGTCTGAGGCAGATCTCTGAGTTCAAGATCAAAGTTCAAGAGTGAGTTTCAGGACAGCCAGGGCTACACAGAGAAACCCTGTGTCAAAACAAAAAACCAAAAAGCAAAATTTTGGCCTGTGCTTGCTGCTGTGCTGTTTAAATTTTGTTTTGTTTTACTTTGTTTTGTTTTGGTTTTTGAGACAGAGTTTCTCTTTGTGGTTTTGGAGCCTATCCTGGAACTTGCTTTGTGGATCAGGCTGGCCTCGATCTCACAGAGATCCGCCAGCCTCTACCTCTCGAGTGCTGGGATTAAAGGCGTACACCACCATTGCCTGGCTTATTTTTTTTTAATAGTGTTATTCACAGGTTTTTTAATATACATTTTATTTATTTACTTATTTAATTTCTATGTGGGAAGGGGTTGGGTTTTCGCGACATGGTCTCATCCTACAGCCCAGGCTGTCCTCAGACTCCCAACAGTTCTGCCTCGGTCTCTGGAGTATTGCAATTGCAGGTATATCCTACCCTGCCTAGCTGTGTTTGTTTCCTTTACTGGACTAATAGAATAAGAACCAAGGACAGATTTTTTTTTAGTAACTTATTTTTATTTTATGTGCATTGGTGTGAAGGTGTCAGATCCCCTGCAACTGGCTCTTCAGACAGTTGTGAGCTGCCACGTGGGTGTGGGAATTGAACCCAGGTCCTCTGGAAGAGCAGTCAGTGCTCTTAACCACTGAGCCATCTCTCCAGCCCCAATTTATTTTTATCTTATGTGCATTGGTGTTTTGCCTGCGTGTATGTCTGTGTGAGGGTATTGGGTCCCCTAGAACTGAAGTTATAGACAGTTCTAAGTTGCCCTGTGGATGATGGGAATTGAACCTGGGTTCCTTGGAAGAACAGTCAGTGTTCTTAACTGCTGAGCCATCTCTCCAGCCCCCCAAGAACAGATATTAAGAGATACATTTATTTTTGATTGACACATAGTGATTGTACATATCTGTTCGGCACTGCGACATTGCCTGCCAAGTTTGTTTATGTGCATGTGTGCTTGTCCCTGTGTAAGGGAGTCAGAGGACAGACAGCCTTTGGGTCTCACTTCTCACCTGTCTAGCCATCCAGGTTAGCCGCTCAGGATTTCTGCAGAATCCCAGTCCCTGCCTCTCATCTCCCCATGTGGACACCCGAGGATTACAGACACATGAATTACGACAGCTAGATTTTATGTGGGTTCTGGGCATCTGAGCTTAGAACAAACTTGCATGGCAAACACTTTTACCCATCAAGGCATCTCCCCATCCCATGCCCCAGTGTGTGTGTGTGTGTGTGTGTGTGTGTGTGTGTGTGTGTGTGTGTGTGTGTG
>NW_004949099.1:41428339-41434302 GCF_000317375.1 Microtus ochrogaster | reverse complement strand
TGTGTGTGTGTTTGGTTGGTTTTTGTTTTTGTTTTATTAGCTCTTTTGAAACAGGGTCTCTCTTTGTAGTCCTGGCTGTCCTGGAACTCACCCTGTAGACCAAGCTGTCTTTGAACTCACAGAGATCCACCTACCTTTGCCTCCCAATGTGCAGGGATTAAAGGCACGGCCACCATGCCTGGCTCCCACTAAGTATATATTTGATGATCATTCCATCAGCGTTCCCTAGCCTAGGGACATGCAACAGTCTTTCATTACATCCTGCATGAAGGAAGGAAGGCATGTGCAGCGCTCTGCAGTAACACGCTGTACAGATTAGGCAACTTAGAACTATACCTGACATCCGTCACTTTCATGTTTGCTTTTCTATGTGATTTTTTTTTAATATTTGTCAAAACCATTTAATAATCACGTGAGTCCGCATGGGGTCTACCCGACAAATCTGATGGCATACAAAAAGCAAAGTGAGTCTAACCAAGAAAACCGTGAGTTCTGAATCTAGTCAACACCTAAGAACAGGCCTGGGGAGAAGGCCCAGGGTGCGGCTGAATCCTGCAGTAGAGTTGCCTTGGTTACTCAGTGGCGGGAGGGTGGTGGCTGCAGAGGGAGCAGGTCACCTGCAAAGCAGAGGAGGAATCGGCAAAGATGAGATGACATTTTCCACCGTGGAGGTCAGCAAGGACCAGTCCCCGTCATGGAGACCACATAGAACAGTATTCCAGACTGAGACCATCAACTGTGACCCCTTTGATCCTACCTGAGACTCCCCTAGAATCTTTAGAAATTACCAAAGCTTAGTGGTGCCTGCTAGCGTGTGCCTGTAATGGCAGCACTGAGCAGGTAGAAGAGGGATGGTCACAGGTTCAAAGCCAGACTCAGCTGCATAGCAAAACATTGGTGTCACATTTGCTCATGGCTTTTGCCTGCCCTCTCTAGCCTTAAATCACCCCTGATTTCTGCAAGACCGGATACAGTCCAGATGAGACGCTGGACCACTTGAGTTTCCACCAGTGCCGGAGGCTTTTGATCTCCAGCGCTTATTGGTTCCTAGCGTCTCAGTGGGCATGAAGTAGCAGCTGGGTCTTCATCTCCCTAATAATGACCAATAGTGCTAAACTGCTCATAGCTTAAAACAAAACAACAACAACAGGATCTAGCTGTGTGGCTCTGGCTGTCTGGAATTCCAGTTCCAGGAAATCTGCCTCCGTCTTCTGGGCTGTGGCCATGGGGCATGCATGTGGGGCACAGGCATACATGTAGACAGAACTGTTGTGCACAAAGAAAAATAAATATAATTTAAAAATAGTGTATGTGACAGAGCTTTTTTTTTTTAAAGATTTATTTATTATGTATACAGCGTTTTCCCTACATATATGCTACAGACCAGAAGAGGGCACCAGACCTCATTACAGATGGTTGTGAGCCACAATGTGGTTGCTGGGAATTGAACTCAGGACCTCTGGAAGAGCAGTCAGTGCTCTTAACCTCTGAGCCATCTCTCCAGCCCCCCAGAGCTTTCCTTTCTACCTTACTGGGGCATTTCTCTCATATCCATTCCTGCCTTTTTGCCTGACTTTGCTTTATCTTGCTGCTGTTTTGGTTTGGTTTAGAGGAACTCAATCTCCCCCTGTTAGCCAGTCCTGGGATCAGTGTCCTCCTGCTTCAGCCTCCAAGTGAGTTTCCATGTCATAACCATGACTTTGCATATACAGGGTATGTATGTTGGCTTTTGCCAACACAACACAAGCTGACATCATCTAAGAGGGACCCTCGGTTGAGAAACAGTGCCCATCCACCGGCGCGTAGGCAAGCCTTGGGGCATTTCTTGATTGGTGATTAATGTGAAAAGGGTTAGCCCACTGTGGGCGGGGCCGTTCCTGGGATGGTGGTCCTGGGGTATATAAGAGAAGACTGAGCCCCTGAGGAGCAAGCCTGGCAGGAGCATTCCTCCATGACCCCTACTCTGTTCTTGCCGCCACTTGCCTGTCCTGATTTGCCTTTTGTGGGAATGAAGTCTCTCCTTCCAGGTCACATTGGGTCATGGTGTTCATCACCGCCACTGAAAGTCACTAAGATGCAAGCAAGTGTCCTGCAGAGTTGCCCCGGCCCGGCTCTTTATCTCTTGTCTACCCGTAAACTGAATTTCCCTGCTCAGAATGTCCCAACTATCTTTTCTTTCTTCTCACTTCTGATCCAAGTTCATTTGATTTCAATTTGTAAGATGAACAAGAATGCAAAACTGAGGTTGGCTGTGGCAAAACATCCAAATAATCCCAAGATTTGGGAGGTTTGGGCAGGAGAGTAATTAGCTCCAAGTAATCCCAAGATTTGGGAGGTTTGGGCGAGATGGTTGTTAGCTGAAAATCAGTCTGGAATACATAGGAAGACCCTGTCTCAGAAAAGAGGAAAAAGCCTGCCCTGAGTATTTCCATTTCTTCATTTTGTAGACCAGGTTGGCCTCGAACTCAAGAGGTCTGCTGCCCGCCTGAGTGCTGTAATTAAGGATATGCACCTCTATGCTCAGCTGGCATGTTTGCATCTCTTGTGAAATAAAAAGAAATTCACAGTAGCTCTTAGGATTAGTTTTTAAAAAGAAAGGCCGGCTAAGCTATTCCATGAGAGTAGGCTGTGCATTATAATACCGCATTTTCTCTCTAGAGGGCGCTGCTGGAGAAGAAGCAGAGAAAGAAGCGCCTTGAGCCACTTATGGTCCAACCAAACCCCGAAGCCAGGCTGCGCCGGTTAAAGCCTAGAGGTGGCGAGGAGCACACGCCTTTGGTGGACCCTCAGATGCCTCGCAGCGATGTCATCCTACATGGTGTGTATTTAGACAGTGCCACCCACGTATGGCTTAAGTACAATTTTCATAGACCCAAGATGAGGCAGGAGAATGCAGACACGGTGCACAAAGACAGTACCAGCTCCCTTCCTAAGATCCTTCCTTATCTTTATAATCACGTTCTGGGTCTTTGGGAAGAGAAATCGTGGAAGATGCCTTCAAGTTTATGTCCAACCTGTCTGAAATGAATGAATGAATTCTCAAAATGAATGAAAAGTCTGGCCCTGAGCCACACGCCCAGCCTTGGCCTCACTCCTAGGTTCTGAAGTACAGTTTGAGTAGCCAGCTATTGGTAGACTCGGTCCTTGTCCTGGACACACGTGCTTATGACGTTAAGGAAGGAGAACTGAGGTGGCTGGGTAGCCCTTGATTGGCCGCATCACGCAAAGCACCCAGTTCACTTCCGGTCCACATTCACTCTTTCTTCGCGCTCCTAGGCATCGATGGGCCAGCTGCTTTCCTTAAGCCAGAGGCTCCGGATTTGGAAAGCAAGCCTCATGTTCTCTCAGTGGGTTCCCCTGCGCCAGAAGAGGCCACCGACGGAAGTGCAGGTGGGGAAAGCCCTCCAGTGGAGACCGCCTCCAAGCCAGACCTCCAGGAGATTCTCCAAAAACACGGTGAGGGTGACGCTCGGTTTACGGCAGGGTGCGTGCCTTCCTCTCGTCGGCTTACAGTCTAAGTGACCCAGACTTGGGTAGTGTGGCTTGGGTTCCAGCATCTTTGACATCTAAAGGGGGATACTTGGCAACAGTTGTCATTTGTGCTGTTGTCTGAGAAGACAAGATAATGAAATACAGAGTAGTCATTATCATTTATGACTTTTCATTTTGCCCTTTTTTTTTTTTTTCTTAAACCTACTTTCTTTCGAGACAGGGTTTCTCTGTAGCTTTGGAGCCCATCCTGGAACTAGCTCTTGTAGACCAGGCTGGCCTTGAACTCACAGAGATCCGCCTGCCTCTGCCTCCCAAGTGCTGGGATTAAAGGCATGCGCCACCATCACCTGGCCTTATACCTAGTTTCTTTTTCTTTTCTTTTTTTTTCCCCCCTTTAGACAAGGTATTGCCATGTGACCCAGGCTGGCTTACAGTCTGAGATCCTCCTGTCTCAGCCTCTTGAGTGCTGACACCGTAGACATTTATCGCCCTGGTCAGCTATATAACTTGCCCTTCAAGTGAGGACAGTGAAAGGCAGCAAGGAATTAGTGTATGCTAGGTGCTTGCCTTGCCAGCCCCTCCTGGAAGAATGGTTGGATACCGAAACAGGTTCATCCGTTAGAAATAGCTTCTGAGAGTCAGGCTTACTGGTTAAAGACACCCGCTGCCGAGCCCGACAGCCAGGAGGATCTCCGTGAGTTCAAGGCCAGCCTGGTCTAGTAGAGAGTTCCAGGACAGCCAGGGGCTCCATAGTGAGACCCTCGTCTCAAAAAACAAAACAAATGTTAGTTCTGTAGAATGTGGGAGGCCACAGCAAGACTTTGGAGTTTGCCTAAAGCATAATAGGAGGCGGTGTTGGTAGTGAGACAAGGTATATGTAGCCCAGGCTATCTCCAGCTTGTTATGTAGCCAAGGATAGCCTTGACTTTCTGATCCTTCTGTTCTGCCACTGTCGCCTGAGTACTGGGATTATAGACATGCACTACCATGTCTGGTTCCAGTTAGCAATTTATTATTGCATTTTTATTTGTGTGTGTGTGTGTGTGTTGTGTGTGTGTGTGTGTGTACATGCCGTGCACACATGTGGCAGTCAGGCAACTTTAGGGAGTCAGTTCTTTCTTTCCACCATGTGGATCCAGGAATCAAACTTAGGTTGTCAACCTTGGCAGCAAGCACCTTTGCCCACTGAGCCATCTCGCTGGCCCCAGTTGGGAAGGTTTGAAGCAAGAAAAATTGAAAACCTCTTTATTTCCAGTGTGATCTTCTCAGACAACAGATGGCAAATGCTGACAGGCTTTCCTTTTCTGCCAGGCATCTTGGGTAGCATGAACTATGACGAGGAGACAGACAATGAGGAAGAGGAAGGGGACAGTCTCAGCTCCCCGTCAGCTCATTCGGAAAAAGAGAGTTCTGTGGCCGGCCAGAAAGCAGCGTCGGTAGGTGGTGCCAAGCCAGGGTCCTTTTGCAGCTGGTATGACCATCCTCACACAGGGAGGACTGTTTACACCGAGGCTCGTGATGCTCCGTTTGACTCACCAGATCGGGAGGGGACTAAGGACAGGGGCAGGATTGTCACTAAGTGTCTGACACAGGGCGTGAAGTTTGTACCCGATTCTGGTTGCTCACAGAAAACTCTGTTTTCAGGAGACGGGAGCTGCTGGTGTCACAGCCCAGCAAAGCGATGCCCAGCTTGGAGAAGTGGAGAATTTAGAGGACTTTGCCTACAGCCCTGCCCCGCGGGGTGTCACTGTGAAGTGTCGAGTAACTCGGGACAAGAAAGGCATGGACCGCGGCCTCTTCCCCACCTACTATATGCACCTGGAGAGGGAGGAGACCCGGAAGGTACGGGGTCCATCGTAGGCCGTTCTCTTCTCTGAGCACTGGTGATAAAATGTCATCCACGGCAGGCAGACACCCCTCTGCTAAGCCCTTAACCCCCAGATGATCCTGAGAGAACAAGGCTGTCGTGGGAATTGGTTATGTCCAGGGAGTCCCACTAGTTTGCCATTGTCATCTGAAAGAGGGCTGTGTACCCAGAAGTCCTGTTCTTAGTGTCTCATGTCAGAACTAGTCACGGTCAGGAATCTGATTCCTCACCCCTGTCCACCCTCAAGAAAAGCTTCTGTCCACAGTGTAAGGAAGTAGAGAAGTGTTTCCCCGTGCTACGATGGAGCTCAGCCCCCTGAATGCCAGTAGGTGCCCCACCACGGAGCCGCCCTAGCCCAGCAAGAGCGTAGGAGTGTACTTGTTTTCACCTCCCTACCTCTTTCTCTTTCTTGATATGGGATTCATGTAGCTCAGGATATCCTCAAACTTAGAAACTGACTGTGACTTATTGTTTCAGATCCTGCTGCCCCGGCCTTCCAAATGCTAGATTTCATTTGTTTGTTTATTTATTTTGTGTTTTTTGTTTGTTTGTTTTTGTTTGTTTGTTGTTGTGGTTTTTGTTTTTTTTTTTTTTTTTTTTTTTT
>NW_004949099.1:41413162-41426645 GCF_000317375.1 Microtus ochrogaster | reverse complement strand
ATAAATGAAAAAGAAATCTAAGTCCTTCCTTGTGAGTCTTTGTAAAGATGGTGTCTGTGCTGCTCTTAGGCTGGCAGTCTGTAAACAGAGACTGTTCTTTCATTTTCTGGCCACCCAAACCCAAATAATCACAAAATCTATATTAATTACAACACTGTTTGGCCAATTCCTTAGGCATATTCCTGGCTAGTTCTTACATCTAAAGTAACCCAATTGTGTTATTTTTTATTTTACCACGAGGCTGTGGTTTGTTACTTTTCTCCTTCAGCAGCTATACGGAGTCTATCTGACTCTTCCTTCTTTCTCCCTGCATTCAGTTAGTTTTCCCGCATACCTATGTTCTGCCCTGACCAAGGCCTAAGCAGCTTCTTTATTAACCAGTAGCAGTAAAACATATTCACGGCATACAGAGTGGAATCCCACATCAGCAGGCAGAGAGGTGTCCCCTCTCCTTGTCTCTTCAAGAGGAAAATGCAGATCATCATGGTAGCTTTTTCTCCTGATACTAGATCCAATCTCATGGGGACCAAGTTCACAGTGTATGACCATGGTGTGAACCCAGTCAAGGCCCAGGGTCTGGTGGAAAAGGCTCACACCCGGCAGGAGCTGGCCGCCATCTGCTATGTAAGTGCTGTCCCTGCTTCACCTGGTGCTCCTGCCTGGTGCTCCCATCTAGTGCTCCATCTTCAGTGCTCCTCCCTCAGTGCCCTCTGTGTGGCCAGCCAGGCCCAAAGCCAGCTCAGCTCCCTCCTCCCTGGATGTTTCTTTGATCCTCCTTTAGGAGCTGGCATCATTTCCTTCTTGTATTTGAGTTTTAATTGGATTTGGACCACCAAGTTCAGTTATGATTTACTCTCCACAAACCTCTCTTCTCTTTTCCTGATGCCTTGCTCTTCGGCCAGAGGCTACAGTAAAAAAAATAGGTTAAAATTAGAGCCATCTCTTTGCATTTAATGTTCCCCTTCTCTCCTTCCCTTCCCTTCTTTTCCTTTCCCTTCCCTTCCCCCTTCCCTTTTCCTTCCTCTTCCCCTTCCTTTCTTTCTTTCTGTAGATGTTGTTTTGGTTTGGTTTTTTCTTTTGAGACAGGGTCTTCTTATATACCCTAGCCTTGCTGCATATTCCAGGCTGGCCTCAAACTCTCAACCTTCCTGCTTCAACCTGCTGAATTCTGGGATTAAAGGTGTGTACCACCATGGCTGGCTTGCTTTTCTTTCTTTCCTTCCTTGACTAGGTCTCACTGCTTTGCCTAAGCTAGCCCCAAACTCCTGGGCTCAAACAATCCTCTCACTTCACCCGCCTAAGTGCTGGGACATGTATGTGCAGGCGTGTGCCGCCACGCCTGACTTCTGTGTCTGGTTCTTCAGTTCTGTGTTTAGCTCCAGCGAAGAGATGAAACTGATGTTGGTACTCTCAAGGCTGGCAGCATTTTCTGTACCAGTGGAGGTTTCCTGTAAAAGCAGATTGAGGTTTCTCCTTCCCTTCTGTTTCCAAATTCTGCCTTATTTTGCTGTCTTTCAGGAAACAAATGTACTGGGTTTTAAAGGCCCCAGGAAAATGTCTGTGATCATTCCGGGAATGAATATGAGTCATGAACGCATCCCATTTCGGCCACGAAATGTAAGTAAAAATACATTCACAGTGAGACCAGGTTTCAAAGACAGAAGAAAAATTATATTCCATCAACAAAGGTCTCTGGAAGACAGTGATACACCTTGAGTACAATAATACTGCACAGAAGAGACCAGTTAAAAAAGACAAGAAAACAGCATTGCTTCTTCTGAACCAGGCTAGTGTGTAACTCTTCTGCTCTGGATCTCCAGGATGGAATGTTCCAGAGATGCTGACTTGAGAAATGGCCACATGGCATATCAGTGTCTTAAGGCTGGGTCTAGAGAGCTGGCCCAGTGGTTAAGAACACTGGCTACTTTCCCAGAGGACCCAGGTTCAATTCCCAGTGCACATATTGGGTGGCTCTCAACCATCTGTAACTTAAAATAGAAATCAGTAATTGTTTCTAAATTAGAAAAGATGTTTTAAAGAATTGCAGATTCTCTCTGCAATCTGGAGAGATGGCTCAGAGGTTAAGAGCACTGGCTGCTCTTCCAGAGATCCTGAGTTCAATTCCCAGTAACCACATCGTGGCTCACAACCATCTGTAATGAGATCTGGTGCCCTCTTCTGGCCTGCAGGCAGACATGCAGGCAGAACACTGTATACATAGTAAATAAATAAACTTAAAAAAAAGAACCGCAGAGCTGGTGCTGGTGCTGGTGCTCTTCAGTTCTCCGTTGCGTTTCTGCTTGTCCCTCTTCTGCCTTCCGACAGATTTGTGACTACGCGACATTTTCCCTCCACAGGAGCATGAGAGCTTGCTTTCAAAGTGGCAGAACAAATCCATGGAGAACCTGATTGAACTGCACAACAAGGCCCCAGTTTGGAGTGACGACACCCAGTCCTATGTCCTTAACTTCCACGGCAGAGTCACTCAGGCATCAGTGAAGAACTTTCAGATAGTCCACGGAAATGACCGTGAGTGCGGGGGAGGGTCTGGGTGGGCGGAGCTGGGAAGGCATGCCGGGAGGGAGTGGCTAGAGAAACCGTGTCAGGAGGGGGAGCCTGAAGAAATGAGATCTTGAAAAAGAGCCGCAGGGCCAGAGGAGTGTGAGCGTCCTTCTGAGGCATGGTAAAGAACTCTTGGTGAAGCTGGCCAGGTGACTGCAGCACTCGATCACGTCTGGGTCCGCCAGCTTCTCTGGGCTTCCCTCCTGTCCTCCATGTTAGTCGGGAATAATTTCCAAGTCTGTAGGGAGAAGAATAGAAGTAGAAATGTCTAGTTTTACCTTTTTTGAGTCAGGGTCTTGCTATGCAGGCTCAGATGGTGGAGCTGTGATCCTCCTGCCTCATCCTCCTGAATGCTGGGATTACAAGAGCGTGTTGCCACACCTAACTGCAAGCTTCCTACCTTATCTGTCTGTCTGTCTGTCTATCTATCTATCTATCTATCTATCTATCTATCTATCTATCTATCTATCTATCTATCTATCTTTTAATGTTATGCTAGGGTTAGAACTTGGTACCTGCCACATCCTAGCCAGGTACTGTACGGAGCCGTTTTCCCTCCTCTTGCCTATTTTAAAGAGACCGTGGCTAGCCCTGCCCCCACCCCCATCCGCAGAACAACCGCATGTTATGCTCTAACATGTCCATTTCTTTCTGTCTCCAGCCGACTACATCGTCATGCAGTTTGGACGCGTGGCTGATGACGTGTTCACACTAGACTATAACTACCCACTGTGCGCTTTGCAAGCCTTTGCCATCGGGCTGTCCAGCTTTGACAGCAAGCTGGCGTGTGAATGAGAAACGAGAAGTAAGGGACTTCCTCACCGCAGAGCCTTCAGCAGGAGCAGAAAGCGGCTGCCCTTGATCTGCCCAGCACAAGGAGAACAAGATTTGCCCCTCTCGTGTGTGTGTGTGTGTGTGTGTGTGTGTGTGTGTGTGTGCAAGCGCACGCGCGTGTTCATACATACATATACGTATACACGTGGATGCACGCTTGCACACACTCATTTACACCTTCTCTGAGCTTCAGAGACCACGTCATAGGTCATAGCTTCATGTGGGTGAGAGATGACTTAAGGCACAGGGAGGCAGGTACCTGGGCACACTGGCGACTCCTGACTGCACACAGATTCTGTGTAGGGTGCAGCTTCCCTGTGCTCAGGCACTTCCAACTCAATCAGGATCTAATAGTTGGGCCTTGTGTTTTGAAGATCCTTTAGCCTCTAAGACAGGAGCCTGCAGACTTTCTCAGCCAATGGTCTGATAGTGTCTCTTTCACTGTCTCCAATGAGCCTCTTGGTTTTTGTTTTGTTTTTTGTTTTTGTTTTTTTTCCGAGACAAGGTTTCTCTGTACCTTTGGTGCCTGTCCTGGAACTAGCTCTTGTAGACCAGGCTGGCCTCGAACTCACAGAGATCCTCCTGCCTCTGCCTCCCGAGTGCTGGGATTAAAGGCATGCACCACCACCACCCAGCCCAGTTAGCCTCTTTAGCACAAAAACAGCCATAACCAGTTGGTGCATAAAGAGTTTAACTGTGTCCCGATAAAACTTTCTTTACAAAGTGGGCATTGACCTAGTTTGGCCAAGGACTCTGGTTTGCTAGCCTGCCTCAGTGTGGCCCTGTACTCTGAGATTGAAGCATCTGCTAGAATGTAAGTAGAGAAGGGGGCAGAGTTTGCTGTTTAGGAGCAGCAGACTATTTTTGTTTTGTTTTGTCTTTCCCAAAACCGGGTTTCTCTGTATAACAGCCTTGGATGCCCTGGAACTCACTCTGTAGACCAGGCTGACCTTGAACTCACAGAGATCCGCCTACCCCTGCCTCCTACCTCTGCCACCCAAGTGCTGGGATTAAAGGCGCGGCACTGCCGCCTAGCAACAGATTGGCTCTTAGAAGTACCTGTGCCGAGTCTACTATTGGTCCCTTTTACCTCATGGTGATGATGACTATAGAGTCATCTGCCATCAGGGCTGGGGAAGCTCAAACCAGTGTCGTATTTTCTTTTTCTGGGTCAGGTGGCACTAGCTTGTCCCTGGGGTCTGGGAAGGCTCTCATGTCCCAGCCTCTCTCTTCCCTGTCCTTAGAGCAGGGTGGCAGCAGTAATCTCAGCAGAGTGACTGGCCAGACCTCTGGAAGTCTTGCTCTCCAGCGTCTTCGTCTAGTGTTGGAGGTGACAGGACCGCCTCACTGACACTCTGCAGGCCTTGCCTGGTTGGCTTTGTCCTCTGGCCTTCAAGCCTGGCCCGCCAGTGCAGGCCCAACTCTGCTCACTGAGGCTTCCAGATCATGAACACTTCACAGCAAATCATGAAAAATTCTTCCAGGTCGCCAGCCCAGGACGTACCTGAGTTTGAGAATTCCAAAGCTTGGACCCTGCATTCAGTGGTTGTCAACTCCCAAACTGCTTCCCCGCACGGGTGAAGGGTTGCGGCTGCTGCCCCATGGTTTTGCCCGTGTGGAGGAGGTCCCTTCGTCCTGAATCCTGTTGCTCCCTGCTCAGCACCAAGCCTCTTTGTGATGGCCTGAAATCCGGGAGGCGGAGACCTGTGTTCATTGGTGTCCTGTCTGTCCCTTCAGATCACTGATTTCTGCCTCAGGCGTGCTTCCCATAAGTGCCTTGTTTGTAACCGTGCTCTGAAGCCTGACACACCTCCGCCACCACGGTCCCTGACAAGCCACCTTTGTTCCTTTGTCTCCCCCTAAATAGTGTGGGGGCCGTGGGCCAGTGGTTCTAATCTTTGTGTCTAGCTTAGAGCACCATATTCTCCCATTTCCCGGACTCTCTGCTTGAATGTGTAGGTGATCGGTTTTACGTAAGTCATATTTATACCTTTTGTATGCCACATAAATAAAGGTAATTTATATAAAAATGATGTCTCCTTCTTCCCCGAATCCCACCCCTTGGGCTTCCTCCTTTTGCATTCTGTGGGTCTTTGAGCCAGTGTTAGCAGAGTTTGATCCTGGGGGCCACAGACTGAGAAACCTGTTTGGGAGAGCATATAGAGGCATTGTACTCCAGAGCTCTCTGCGGGGATCAAGCAACTGAGAGCAGAATGCAAGGGGTACTGGCTGGGCCAGGTTGCGTCATCTTTGACAGCTAATGACAGCTAATCGGTCAGCCTCCTGGATCTTTGGTTGGCGGCGCTCACAGATGCAGCAAAAGAAGTGGAATAGCTAACGGTAAAAAAACAAAAAACAAAAAAAAAAAAACCCTCACCTCCTACTTGCATGTATGGGTGTGTGTGTGTGGACTTTTTAGACAGGGTGTTGGGTACCCAAGGCTGACCTGGAATTCACTGTAGAGCCCAGGCTGCTTTTGCACTCACATCTGCCCTACCTCAGCCTCCCAGGTCTGACCGCAGGGCTGGGTCCCCACACTACCTCCTCACGGTTAAGGGTTCCCTTGCATTAGCACATGAAAAGAAAGCACGTGCCTGTAGATCCCTCGAGGGCTTTCACTCCTCCATCAGCAGTAAAGACTGGGAAAGCCGAAAGCCCCCCCGCTGAGAATTTAGTTCTTAATAGCCTGGTTTTTCCTTTTGTATAACTATGTGACTAAGGTCCGTGATGGCTTTGGTTGTGGGTTTTTGCTTGTGTCTGTGTTTGTGCACGTGTATGTCTGGGCTCACAGAGGCCGTAGAGGGCACTTACTGTGCTTTAGCTGGAGTTACAGACTGTCGGGAGCTGTTCTGTGGTTGCTGAAGACTGAACTCTGGTCCTCTGGAAGAGCAGCCAATGCTCTTAGCCACTGAGCCGTCTCTACCCTCTGCCTCTGTCTCTTGAGTGTTGAGATTCAAATAGACTTTTTGTGTAACAGTTTTATTCAACATTTAGTGATCAGAGGGTTGGTTTGTCTTTCTTTCAGTATTAGTGATGGAATCCAGGGCCTTGTGTGCCCGCTCACACTCTTAGCCAAAGGAAAGGATCCAAATTGAGCATGGGGACATGCCTGTAATCTTGGAATTTGGGCCACTGAGCGCGGAAGCTCTTGAGTTTGAAGCCGGCTTGGGTTACATATTGAGGTCCTATGTGAATAATTCTTCCTCTGTTCCTCTTCCCCCTCCTCCCTCCTCTTCCCTCCTTCATCCTTTCTTCCTTCTCCTCCTCCTTGTCCTAGCCGACTGGAACTCACTGTATATACTAGGCTGGTCTTGAACTCACAGAGTTCCGCCTCTACCTCTTGAATGCTGTGATTAAAGTTAGTTGCCACTATACTCAGTCTTTAAAGACAAAATCTCACTTTGCCCACGGCTATACTGTAACCGTGCAGGTGAGGATACACCTGACCATAGCCTCTTTCGCAGGTGGCTGTGTTGTATAGACCCGGTCATGTGCACGTGGTGTGTGTAGGTACACATGTACACATGTATGTGGGGACCCAAGGTCAACCTCAAGTGACATTCCTTAGGTGTCATTCTCATTTTTTTGAGAAAAGGTCTCTGACAGAGGCTCCCAGGTTAGGCTAGGCTGAATGGCCAGCGGCGCCAGAGACTAGCCTGTCTTCCTCTGAGAGCTGAGATTACAAACCAGGCTGGGCAGGTAGGTCTTTGTGAATTTGAGGCCAGCCTAGTCTACATGAGTTCCAGAGCAGCCAGAGCTACGTAGAGAGTTTCCTATCTCAAAACAAAACCCCCATAAGCCAGGCCTTTCTAAGCTTTCCTAGTAAGAGCTCTTTTACCAACTGAGCCACTCCCCCATCCTACCCCACCCCTAAATAAACATCTGTTTCACTATGTATGTCACTGGTTAGGTTGACACTTGTGATTTCTTCTGTCCTATATGTAATTTTCTGAAGGCACAGAGACATCCACTGAGGGAACACTGGGACACTGCAGGCCACCCTGTTCCCAGCCTCTGGCCCTTTCTGGTCTCCATTTATCATGGGCTGGCTGCTGTTTTGTTTTTAAGTCCCAGTCTTGAAGGGCAACAGGGTATCACATGCCTGTAATTTCAGCACTACAGTGGCGGAGGTCAGAAAGGGGGACTTTGAGGCCAATCTGGTCTACATAGCCTGACAAACTAGCAAAAGTCCCAATCTGCAAAGGACAGGATTTCAGTGCCACAACAAATGGCCTTTGTTATTAAAGACTGTTTTGTGGCGCCACCTGTGGTCAATAATGCACATGACAAGTCCTTAAAAGCTCGAGTGACCTCCACACACCACTCTATTACAGAGTAGCTCTTGAGGTATTGAGGACACAGTAAACTTTTATTTACTTACTAACTTATTTGTTTTTTGACTGATTGATTGTCAGGGGATTGAGTCTTTTTTTTTTGTTTTGTTTTGTTTTGTTTTGTTTTTTTTTTCGAGACAGGGTTTCTCTGTGGCTTTGGAGCCTGTCCTGGAACTAGCTCTGTAGACCAGGCTGGTCTCGAACTCACAGAGATCTGCCTGCCTCTGCCTCCCAAGTGCTGGGATTAAAGGTGTGCGCCACCACCGCCCGGCTCTTTCTTTCTTTCTTTCTTTCTTTCTTTCTTTCTTTCTTTCTTTCTTTCTTTCTTTCTTCCTTTGAGCAGGCTCTAGTGTCCAACTCTGTCAGAACTTCCTGTCCATCAGACCCAGGCTACTTTCATGGTGCCTTCCCACACAGCTAGCATGAGCAGGAACACAGCTACAAAGTGCCCTGGACAGGAAAGGAGGAGACTACTTTTGTTTCCTTTTTAAGTCTTCAGTGTTGAGGGGCAGAACCCAGAGCCTCCTAAGTGGAAGGAACGCACCCTTCAACTAAACTACACTCTCGCACCCTTGGCTCCTAGCTTTAGGGTTTTTACCTTGCCGTTGAGGGGTTTCTCATGTTTAGACTGAGGGGTCAGACAGCAAATAGCAGGAGCTGCAGGGAGGAAACCTGCACAGGAAGTGAAAGAGAGGGAGATGAGCCAAATCCTACAACCACCCCCCCACCCCCGCCGAAGGCACACACCCCCAGGTGACCCAAGGATCTCCCATTAGAATCTATCTCCTAAGGTTCCACCCAAGCTCACAGCCAGACTTTTCTAACAAGGGTCTTTGTGTGCCATTCAACATCCAAACTGCATCAGGGCAGGAGAAGCCTTCCTGTCTTAAGACCACGTTTCAGGCACATCTTTAGTTTAAAGGTGGTTTGGGGCCTCAGGGCCATGCTACAAACCTGCATGTCGTCCTTCCTCTGACTCCAGTGTTTGTAGAATGGTTAGCTAGCAGTTCTCTTCGAAGCTTCTAGCTTCGAAGGCACTCTAGCAGGCCCAAACATGCAGACATGGCCCTGGCAGGCCTTGCCCTTCCTGGATTCCCTCTGCCTTGCTAAAAACCGCTAGATTTCATTCCTAAAGCCAGCCATCAGGTCTGTTCCCTTATTTGACCATCCATTTCCTCCTGAGGCTGACTACCAAGGTCCAGCTGTCAAAATGTTAAAGTCCAGCAATCAAAAGCCCTGATTAACCTGTCCAATCAAAATTAAACACTCATCCTAACACTGGGTTCCCCCTTTACTTTTTTTAAAAAATATTTATTTATTTATTATGTATACAATATGTCTGTATATATTATGCCTGCAGGGCAGAAGAGGGCACCAGACCCCTTTATAGATGGTTGTGAGCCACCATGTGGTTGCTGGGAATTGACCTTTGGAAGAGCAGGCAATGCTCTTAACCTCTGAGCCATCTCTCCAGCCCCCCCCCCCTTTTTTACTTTTATAAGCTGTCATTTGCCTATGGCCCACATCTGTCTCCTCTCTACCCAGAGGCAGCTCCTTGTCCCTCCAGGACAAATACCCCTTGTCCTCTGTCTCCTGTCTTTGTCTCGTATTCCCTGCCCTTTGTCATCTCCTTTGTGCCGAGAACTTGGTCTTGGGTGTCTTGTACTGATACCAGTCCCTTCAGCTTGGGAGCAGGAAGACAGGGGAGGAAGGGTGGTTTGAGGAGGAAACGAGGGTTACAGGCAAAGAAAGTCAGAAATTTGGTGATTTTAACATTGAGGGTTGGCTAGATGGCACAGCAGCTAAGGGTATCGCCACCAAGCCTAACAACCAGAGTTGGATTCCTTGATCCAGTGCCCAAAAGTTGTCCTCTGACTGTCACACACACAAAAGAAAGAAAATGTCGCCAGGCAGTGGTGGCGCACACCTTTAATCCCAGCACTCGGGAGGCAGAGGCAGGCGGATCTCTATGAGTTCGAGGCCAGCCTGGGCTACAAGAGCTAGTTCCAGGACCAACTGCAAAGCTACAGAGAAACCTTGTAAAATAAATAAATAGATAAATAAATAAATAAATTCTTAAAATGTCAAGAAAAATTTAAACAGTTAAATGTTGTTTGTTTTGTTTTTGGTCTGATCTCCATTATCCTTAGCCAGGTATATAGGTATTAACAGATTGTCCCAGTTACTTCTTCTGTTGCAGAAATAAGGCAGCACCCTAATAAAAGCATTTTAGGGGGAAAGGACTTATTTTGGCTCATGGTTTGCGGCTACAGTCTGCCATGGTGGGGCGTGTGGAGGCAGAAACCTGAGCAGCTGTTCACACTGCATCCACAGACACTAGCAATCAGCTCCCCAGTTAGGGGTGTCCTCCCATCTGGATTAGCCCCGTCTATAGTCCCTCGTAGGCATGCCTAGAGGCTAACCTACTCTAGATTGCGCCTTGCTGGCAGGGCCAGGAGCTCTTCTCTTTGGTGAGTCTAGTAAATACTACAAAGAGATCCATAAAACTGATAGAAATAATTTTTGAAAAGTTATACAAGTCCACTCCTACCTCCTTCTCCTTCTACTTAACCACTTCTGAGCTTCTATCTTGTCGATACCTGAAGTATGGTTAATAAAAGCTCAGGGTCAGAAATTACGGTTCAGCCTGAAGATCCGAAAAGCAAAACAGTCACTGGCTCTTACCTCTACCTCAGTCTGAAATGGCCATCCCGCCTCCCCGAATCTCAGAAGGAAACTGTGAGTCTGAGAGCTGTTTCCTCCCGTTTTATTTATAATTTTACTTATAATCCCCTCTAGGGCTGGGATTAAAAGCATGCACGACCGTGATTAAAGGCATGCACTGCCCAGTTTCTATGGCAACTAGTGTGGCTACTGGGATTAAAGGTACCATAGTCTGGTCTGTAAGGCTAACAGTGGGACCATTTTACTCTCAGATCTTCAGGCAGTCTTTCTTTATTAAAAATACAGCTGAAATGTCACTAGATACCTTCTCAGTGTTTGTGCAAAAATGGAAATGTGGGGGCTGGAGAGATGGCTCAGTGGTTAAGAGCACTGGCTGCTCTTCCAGAGGACGTGGGTTCAATTCCCAGCACCCACATGGTAGCTCACAACTGTCTGTAACTCCAGGATCTGACGCCCTCTCACAAATATACATGCAGGAAAAACACCAATGCATAGGAAATAAATAAACATGAAAAGTTAAAAAAAAAATCTCGTGCCTGTTGGGACCAGTTTACAATTTAAAAAAATGTAAATATGTCTGTAGCTTCCCAGCCCGCGCTGTGGCTTGCGTGTCCCTGAGCATAGTTCCGTATCAGCAGATAGAGCCCTGCTAGGCAGATAGATATGCTAGCTCGTATCTGTATTTCCAGCATTGAGCAGACTTGGGCAAGAGCTCATGAATGAATTCACTGCTTAGACCATAAAGGGAGATCCTGCCTTGAAATAAACAATAATAATTTTTAAAAATAGATAGTTGTGCCGGGCGATGGTGGCGCACGCCTTTAATCCCAGCACTCGGGAGGCAGAGGCAGGCGGATCTCTGTGAGTTCGAGACCAGCCTGGTCTACAGAGCTAGTTCCAGGACAGGCTCCAAAGCCACAGAGAAACCCTGTCTCGAAAAACAAAAAAAAAACAAAAAAAAACAAAAAAAAATAGATAGATGTTCCTTACACCGTTAGGCTCCATACTGATCTAGTGAGGGAGTTGCTGCTGCACACTTTCCAGTTTGGTTTTTCCTCCCCCTTTTTATTCAGTTTATTTATGTATTTATTCACTGTGGTTGTCTGAGACTGTCCTCTGAAGATTTAATGCAAGATGACCGTGAATTACTGCCCTCCCCTCCCCACTCAGGTGCTGAGAGACGAATCACAGGTTGCGCAGCGCTCAGTCCAGGGTTTGGGGCATGCTAGGTGAGTTACTCTTTTTAAAGACAGAAGGGAGGGGGAGGCCGGTCCCTCGAGGGGCGGGTGACAGGCAGACAGAGAGATATATCATGCAGAGAGAGTTTGGGTATAGAATTTATGTAGTGGGTTATGGAGGGAAAAGGAAAGGGGGAAGGGGAAAGAAGAGAGAGGGGGAGAGAGATGGGAGGGGAGAGAGCAGAAGTTACCTCTTCAGGAGAGACGTGGGAAGAGAGGCGGAGATCTGTTTGCCTCAGCGAAAGGGGCGGGCTGGGATTGGGCGGGGCTTGTCTATTAAAGGGACAGAGTACCCAGGTGACAGCCCAGGCGCGCAGATCCTAACAGCGAGTCCTCTGCCAACTGAGCTACATCCCCGCGCCTCCCTTTTATTTTCTAAATTTTCTAACGGATGCAGAGAAATCATACATATCTATGGATACAGAGTCCCCAGGGCTAACATCCATCTCTTCAGACATTCGTCATTTCTTGTGAACAGACTGTCAGTTTGTATGTTAACAACGTTCTGTGCCGTGGACACCCACGCCCTCACTCAATAACCTTCAACTTCACCTCGTTTTTTATTTTCTTCCAAGATAGGGTTTCACTATATAACAGCTCTGGCTGTCCTGAAACTCGCCTTATAGACCAGGTTGGCCTCGAACTCACGGAGATCTGCCTGCCTCTGTCTCCCGAGTGCGCCACCACCCTCGGCTACACCTCACTCTTGATATCTCCTTCAATCCCGAATTCTGTCCTAGCTATGACAGTCACTCTTTGGATATTTGCCTTTATAGACAGTCTATGGATGTGCTGCTAATCAGGACAGCCACTAGTGCATATGTGATTATTATTTTTATTTATTTTGTTTTTTCAAGACAGGGTTTCTCTGTAGCTTTGGAGCCTGTTCTGGAACTAGCTCTTGTAGACCAGGCTGGCCTTGAACTCACAGAGATCTGCCTGCCTCCAGCTCTCGAGTGCTGGGATTAAAGGTGTGTGCCATGAGGTGTCGCTTGTCCAGTGTCCTCTAGGCTGTCAGTACTTGAGAGGCAGGGAAGATCGCTTTCCTCTGGGTATCTGTAGTTCTTAGCTACCACGGGGCTGAGGGCATCATTTGTGTTCAGAGCCTGGTATCAGAATGCAGAGGCAGGAGGATTAGCAATCCAAAGCCAGTCTTATATGAGGGGTCACTTGGGGAGCAGAGTGGGTCTGACACAGGTTAAACACTGTCTGGAGGAGTGCAGGAGTCAGGAGGTGGTTGGGGAGAAGGCTCAGTGGTTACGGTTGCTTGCTGATCAATTATGAGGACGAGAGTTCAAGTGAACACCCAACTTCTATGCTGGATGGTTTACAAATTCCTATAACGCCAGTTCTTGAGATTCGATGCCCTGTTCTGGCCTCTGAGGGCATGATCCTGCTCCACACATATGGACATAGACTCATGCACAGTAACATAAGGTAAATGTTTAGAAACAAAACCAGGGCTTGGTGAAATGGCTCAGTGGATACAGGTTTCCTGCCATAAGGACACGGAGCCAGATAGCATGAGTTCCATCCCTAAGGCACAGTTGGTGGAAGGAGAGAAACGATTCCTGGACGTTGTCTTCTGGATTCCGTGTATACAGTAATAAAAAAAAAACTCTATGATAAAAAAAAAAAACTTTTAAAAGTATCTCTCTGAACATGGCGAACAATGAGGGCTGATGAGAAGCCAAGGACAATGGCAAGGGGTTTTGATCCTACTTAATTTTCTGGCTTTGTGGGCGCCTAGCCAGTTTGGATGTTCACCTTCCAAGATATGGACGGAGGGGGGAGGACCTAAGACTTACCACAGGGCAGGGCACCCTGACT
>NW_004949099.1:41394970-41413062 GCF_000317375.1 Microtus ochrogaster | reverse complement strand
GGGACCTGGGAGGCTGGGAGGAGGCGGAAACTTGTTTTTTTTTTTTCCTTTTCTCAATTAAAAAAAAAAGAAACACTAAAAAAAAGTATGTATATGAGGGTTTGGCTGCATGTATGCCTATCTGTGTACCGTGTGCCTGCAGTGCCCAAGACGGCCAGAAGAGGGCATCGGAAACTCATGGAACTGGGGTTACAGGGTTGTAAGCCACCATGCTAGGAACTCTGCAACAAGTGCGGCTAAGTGCTGAGCCATCTTTCCAGCAGCAGGTTGTTTCTCTTTTCTGAATTCTACAGCCCAGGCAGTTCATTATACAATCAAAACTGACCTCAAACTCGTGGCAGCCCATCTGCTTGGGCCCTGAAATACTGAGGTTACGGGAGAGTGTCACTACAGGAGCCTACTCACTTCTGCTTCTATAAAGATAAGGTTTTTACCTCCGGGGCTGGAGTCTTGGCTCAGCGGCTAAGAGCACTGACTGTTCCGACCAGGGTTCAATTTCCTGCACCTACATGGCAGCTCACAACTGTCCCTAACTACAAATCTAGAGGACCTGACTGATACCCTTGCATAGGTGAAACACCAATCTTCATAAAAAAATGAATAAATATTTTTTTTCAAAAAATTTTACCTCCAAACACTGTCCGGTTGTGAAGTATGGGAGGTTAGCTCTTCAACACACAGGAAAGGGATACAATTTAACTATTAGGACCCGCTGTTCCCAAGGTAGTTTGCCCAGAGTTTTTAAATTTTATTTATTTTCAGTGCTAGGTATCTACATTCTTGAACAAGGTAGGCATACCCAAGCCCACAGATCTATATCCCCTCT
This sequence comes from Microtus ochrogaster, assembly GCF_000317375.1. Taxonomy (NCBI): domain Eukaryota; kingdom Metazoa; phylum Chordata; class Mammalia; order Rodentia; family Cricetidae; genus Microtus; species Microtus ochrogaster. Next base: position 41,412,236 of record NW_004949099.1, on the reverse strand, counting down.
GCCTAATGTGCCCCCGCCACATACGTATGTGTGTGTGTGTGTTTGTGTGTGTGTGTGTGGTGATGGAACCCAGGGCTTTGAGTGTGCTAGGCAAGTACTCTATCACCAAGATAAACCTCCAGCTATCTTTGAGGAAGAGATAAAGAGATAATAAAATTAACGAAGGGAGTCACACAGTAGTGGTACACTCTTTTAATCCCAGTACTTGGGACCAGGGAGAAGAGGCAGGCAGATCTCCGTGAGTTTGAGGCCAGCCTGTTCTACAAGAGCTAGTTCCAGGACAGTCAGAGCTGTTACACAGAGAAACCCTGTCTCAAAAAACGAACAAACAGACCAACCGCCATTACCCCTGAGCCATCTTGCCAGCCCTTGTTTTTGAGAAACTGAGGCACAGGGAAAACTTTCCAGACTCATGTTGTGATTTAGCGACAGCAGAAGTGCGGACTTCAGGTAGTAACAACACCTGTGAAAAGCCTGGGGCTTTCAGATGTTGGTGGTTCCCAAAGATCCAGTCATTGAACTCTTTTTAACTACAAATAACTTCTTTTCCAGTGTGTGTGAGAGAGAGAGACAGAGAGACATAGAGAGACAGAGAATCTAGAGGCATCAGAGCTCCCAGGAGCTGTAGTTATAGGTAACTGGGAACTGCCTGTCTGCTGAGCCACGTAAAGAAATCTTAGGGGCTGAAAAGGTGGTTCAGTAAGTGTGATGCTGGTCTTGGTTGTCAACTTGATTACAATAACTAAATTAACTAAATTCCCCAAATGGGCCACTTCTGTGAGGGATTTTTGCTTAATTTGAATTGGGAGGATCCACTTTTTTTTCCTTCTTGAGCTCACTCCACAGACCACGCCAGGCTAACCTTGAACTCACAGAGGTCGGCCTTCTTCCGGAACACTGGGATTAAAGGTGTGTGCCACCTCCGCCCTGGCAGGAAGACCCTCTTCTAATCTGAATCTTTTTTTGTTTGTTTGAGAAAGGGTGTCTCTGTGTAGCTCTGGCTGCCTGGAACTAGCTCTGTAGGCAGGCTAGGCTGGCCTCAAACTCACAGAGATCCAACTGCCTCTGCCTCCCAAATACACTGTCCAGCTTTAACCTGAATCTTTGAGACAGGAAGAAGCACCTCTAATCTGGGCCACGCCTTCTGCTGGAAGCCTTTATAAGAATCTAAGAAGGAAGTTCTCGCTCTCTCTCTTGCTTATGTCTCCCTAGCAAGTCCATTCCTTCACTGGCAGAAGATACTACTTCTTTGGAGTTCTGATGTATCCCAAAGACCAGCTGAGACGTTCCGCGTTGCAGACTGAACAACATCGGGTTAGCTGAAGCACAGCCGGTAAGTTATTTTAACAAATCTCTCTCTCTCTCTCTCTCTCTCTCTCTCTCTCTCTCTCTCTCTCTCTCTCTCTCATGTGTGTGTATTTATTTCCAGAAGCAAGTCCTTAAAAACCAAAACAACAACAATGACAAAAAGCCCCAAACCTTCTGGAGCCAACCTGTGTACCCTTACCCTACTTTGAGAATCTGGCCTGGTTGGCAGTGATGGCACACACCTTTAATCCCAGCACTCGGGAAGCAGAGGCAGGGATCTCTGAGTTTGATGCCAGCTTGGTCTATAGAGTGTGTTCTAGGATGACAGGCTGTTACAAGAGAAACCTTGTCTCAAAATATCCAAGGGGTGGGGGTGGGAGAGGGGGCAGAGAGAGAATCTGCCCTTTCCATACAGTAAATCATGGATATCTGGTTTATTTAAAATATCACAGTGTAGGGACTGAAGTGTAGTTTAGGGTTGGAGCATATGTGAGATCCTGGGTTTGAGCCTCAGGATTCCCTGGAACTGGAGTTACAGATAGCTATGAGCTGCCATGTGGGTGCTGGGAATTGAACCCAGGTCCTCTGGAAGAACATCCAGTGCTCTTAACCACTGAGCCATCTCTCCAGCCACTACTACGAATTTTAAACATTGCTGTTACTAGGAGCTGACCGATTCCATCACATACATGTGAGTGAATGTGTTCAATAAAGGATCCTTATAAATATTTTGATTTTGACCCAAGTAGGTTAAAGAAACAAAGTTTATTACAGGAATCGAAATAATACCAAGCAGCATATGGTAGCACTAATTAATATGGTTTTAAAGTTTGCCGTGGGCCTCATCAACACAAACACCCTCCCCACATCAAAACCAGCTTTGACCACAAACCACCTTGCTTTCGGCCTCCACCCACTTGCTGGACCGGAGCAGACTGGAGCTCCAGTAAATGAGGGAGGTCATGGGCCACGTGATGTAATTGGAGGGGCTCAGGGAAGGAAGGGAGCAGGCTGAACCCACCTGGGCTGGGCAGACGACCTCGGTCAAGCCCCCACTGGGGGGATGGGAAGATGACTCAGTGGTTATCTGGTCCTCCTGTAGAGGACCTGGAGTTGGGCTCCCGGCACCCACATCAGACAGCTCTCAGCACCTCTCAGCACGTCACTTGTAATTCCAGCTCCAGGAAAATAAAAAGAGTCATTGCCAGCCACCAGCCCCTCAGAATGGTGCCCTTGGTTAGTTTTCTTCAGCAGAAAGTGTTCTGAGATGGTCCTGATGTGCTAAGAAAGTGGAATTCCCGAAGACCTAGAACACTCTAGAAGCCTGTAAGGTTACGAACCAGGAAGCGAGAAGACACACTTTCCAGCTTGGCTCGCCAATGGTTTTGAAGAGAAGCAGGGAAGCAGTGCGATCTCCAAGCATCCTTCACTGTCTGTGAAGGGATGTTCTGTCTGTATCCCACATTGTCCTGGCCAGAGCCCCCCTCCCATATGATCCTATTTCCCTGTAGTTCAAATTATTTATTACATTTTATTTTTGAGACAGTTTTGCAGTATAGTCCAGGCTGGGCTTGAACGCTTGATCTCCCTGCTTTAACCTACTCAGGCCCTTCCCACCAGGCCACCAGGCCACAGCTGGCCAGAGCTCTTTCTTCGTGATGTGGTCAGCTGTCCAGCTGTGACAGCTTCTCTTTCAGCTTAAAGGACAGCGCACACTTGAATTTACCTTTATTTTTAGATCCCGAGATTCTCTGTTCAGTCTCAGGGTGACTGCACGTGTTTAGGACAGAACGGGAGTCTCCACATGACAATCAAGACTGTTATCAGAGGGTCTAATGATAGCACCAAGAAAGTCACACCTAGGTCTAAGTGGCCTTCGTGATGGCCAGCCACATCTTCAGCGCAGCCTGTATGAGCTCCACAGTCGGGCACTCATTTCCCTTACACTTTTGTCCATGCTAGTCTTAAGCTGCATCCTCCCTCGAGCTAGGATTTCAGGTGGGCACCACCAAACCCCACTACTTCCGCTCTTAATTTCTCACATCAAGCCTTTCTGGAAAACCACTTGGCAAACTCCCGTGTCCTTCAAGAATTAGATGGAGGTCACCCCACAGACCCCCGTAGCAAAAGACCTGTACTGTAATTCCAGCTATTCCCATGGCTGAGGCAGGAGAATTGACCAGTTGAAGGTCAGCCCGAGTAACTCCATAGACCAGTCTCGAAAACCAGAACGAATTAAGGCGGGGATGGGGGGGGGGGTGGAGCACAGCGCGGTGGCAGAGCATTTGCCCAGCATACACAGAACCCTGAGCAATCATCACACTGAGAAATGTCACCCTGTGCCTTGAATTTCATTGTTTCCGTTCTTGAATTCGTGTTGGACGTTGCGTTATTGAATTACTGCCTTGCTCTGACAGTGAACTTCTTGAGGGCAGGGGCCTCTTTCTGCACTTAGTTTGGTGCCAGAGTCAACAGCCACTCCACAAAGGATTGTTGAGCTAAGAGGTAGGACGGTTTGTACTTCACGCTCACAGATACACTGTCTTGTGCTGAGGCCCTTTTCATGTGAATGGGAATGACCAAGCTTTGATATGACTCATTAGTTAATAAGCATACCAGAATTTATATATCCAAATGAGAACTGCTTCCTTCAAAGTCTTCACTTTGTAAGGCTGGATGCTACTTAGTCCCGTGCTGCCGGCATTTCCGCAGACTCTTTAGATCACCTCTCTTGGGTACACTCCAACATTTCTCCTGCTACTCACCCTTCATTTAGCAGATACTTCTCGTCTTCTGTTGTTGGTACTGGGCAAAAGATAAGATAAATCCGGCCATTTACTGCCTTCAAGAGTTTGTTTGGCCAAGGAGAGCACACTGGGAGAACCACAGCACTGAAAACTAAGTGATAATGCTCCAGAGATAGCTTGATTTTTGGAAATAAGCAAGTCTTTTCTTTGGTTTTAAGTTTCCCGAAGCAACAAGGTGGGTGCTGGAGCTACGTAGTAACTGTAATTGGTTTAAGCCAAATTGGTTACGCAGCCCGAGCCCACGTGTTTCTCCTAAGTTGATCTGGCGCGTTTCTACAACACCGAGACTTGGCGACACTGTCCTGTATCTAGGGTCCCCAGGCAAGTTCCAGATCTCTGTGAACCCCTGCCCGGACCCTATATCCTTATTATTCTCTGTAGCATCCGGTGGACTAATTCACAGGATAAAAAGTCACAAGAGTTACAACCGAGCCCATGACGGGTCTCCCTTTTCTTTCCTGCTTTCTAAGGTGACAGTTCTGCAGATCCCAAGGGACACTGAGAACTGAAAGGGCCAATACTGGGGAGGGCTGGAGAGGGAAAGCGGTGGCGGATCTGGGAGCAGCGCCGGGAGTTCCTGCTTCCTGCTCCCGGAGCGAGAGTCTTCGGTCGCAGCCTGGGGGAAGGAACAGCCCTTCCTGCTCGCGTCCGCGTCCTTCCAGGAGCGCAGCGAGGCGCGCCCCACCCCGGCGGAGGGGACGGTTTTCAGCTGGAAGTGGTGGAGGGTGGAAGACAGCTAGGACTCAACGCCACCCGGGAGTGTGGGGAGCTGGATGAGAGCGGGAAATTGGCAGACCAGAGTCTAGGCGGGTGGACGCGACGGGAGGCGCCGAAGGATCCGCGTGGGGTCCCGGGGTGTCTCGGCCGTGCCCGGTCCCGTGGCCGCCCGCAGTCCCCCGGGCTCCGCCCCGCCGCGCTGCCCGGCCCCTCTTCGGCCAGGTCTCCTCCCTGATGTGCGGGTGGCAGCGCCACTCCCTCCGCTCCCTCCCCAGCCGCGCGCGTCTCATTCCAGCGCCCATTCCGTGCATTCCTGCCGGGCTCCTCTGCAAACTCCAGCCTCGGAGGTGGGGACCGCCGCAGCTCCGCGCTCCGGCCCCTGCAGCCGTCGCTGCTGCTGGAAGACTTGGCGCCCCGTGCGGACCTGCTGCAACCAGCCGAGCGCTCCTACCCTGCCTCCCGCACCCTGGGACCGGTAAGACTGCCAGCTTCGGACGATTTCGGCGTCCCCGCGTGGTCCCGGGAAGCACTAGAGGACCAGCGGGGCACGTGCGGGCGGCAGAGCCCAGGGGCTGGGCAGAGCAGGGTCGCCTGGCTGAAGTATCAGAATATCAGAAACAGAACCCTTTTCTACTTTTTGGCCTGGAGAAGCAAGCCCCGGAGGGAAGTGTGTTGCTTAGACCTTTTACAGAGGTCCCCCAGGGTTTGAGACACTTGTCTCCCCATGCTGAGGATTGATGAACGTGAGCTCCCCAAAATCCAAGGCACTGTACCCTAGCAGGCAGCCCAGGGGGGCGCCGCGGTGCACATGTCAGGGGGCTCCAGGCACACCCACACTCCGATTCTGTGAGTGAGTTCAAGCGAGATCTCTCTGTGCCAGCATCCCTAAGTTTTGGGTGTACTGGAGGGAGAGAGATCTGAACGCTATGACTCACTTTGTTTCCAGTAGGTGTATTTGTGCTGAACGTGACAGTGTGTACATTGTACTACAGTCCACCTTGAAGAGGGTGCTGTCTGAAATCCTGAGTGTCGGAGTGGGTGTGTGATGATGCCTCCTCTCCAAGACTGTCCTCACTCTGAGGATGTTGGTTCTGGCTCTGGATTTCTTCCTGCAGAACCGGCGCACTCCAAGTTCTTTGTGTGCAGGGAGAAATTGACAGTAGTCGTTGGAGGTGTCTGCCCACCCCCACTCCCCACTCCGTCCCGGCTGGGTTGGGCAGAACTGGCAGGAAGCTGCCTACACCTGCCCCCCTTCCAGGCAGCTGTCTTTCTGAGGGAGAGTGGATCCTGTTCTGCCAGAACGGTTTAGAGAGCTGCTGGAAGGCGAGCGAAACTGACCGATCTTTGCCTTTAGGGGATAGGGTGGGTTTTGGGGAAAGGGAGAGACCTTTTTAGATTGTTTTCTTTTGGGACAGAAGCCTAGTCTAGCCTGGCCTGGTACTTCTACCCTATTTGCTACCCTAGCATAAACTGACTTTCATTCTTCAGCCTCAAAACAAACAAACAAACAACCCCCTCAAAAAAACCCAAGGGGGGGGGAGCACCAACAAAAAAAAACTTTTTTTGAGACAGACTTAAAAGACCAATCTGGCCTTGAGCTGGGATTACAGGCCTGAGTCACCAGGCTTAGTTGACTGTGTTGGGCACTGGGATGTTGGTAGTGTTTCTAAGTTAGCCTCAAGGACAAAAGAGTGTCCAAGTTTACCGCCTGAACTACATATCAGGGTTCGCTTCTCCTTGGAGTCTTGAAGGGAAAATCTCTTATTCATTAATAGACTATTAGGCTTGCTTATTCCTTAATAATCAGTGCCTTGGTCTGTAACCATGCTGGATTCAAACTGCCTCAGTTTCCAGAGTTGGGATTGCTCCCTCTTTCTTCACAGCTTGCTAGACTACCTTGTTCCTGTGGGGCTGCGGGAATGCTTTGGTGACAGTTAGGAAGGTGAGGGCTGCCTGGGATTTGTTGGCTGCCTCCAGGATATTAACAGGAGCATGGTGTGAGTGTCACAGACAGACTTGGCACCAGAGGTCTCCCTCATTAACACAACAGAGAGATGGCAGCTAGGGTTTCTTGGAAGGAAGGAACAGAAGTCTGTGTCAGGAGTGGGGGCTCTTGTGTTTATCCTTCCTTCTATCAGGCTAATGTAGATTAGATCGTCTGCTGGGAAATACCTCATACTCCTAACAGCTCAGGCCATGTGTACTGCTGATTTACAAAAGCAGCTCTTGTCAGGTAAAAAATGGACAGGCTTGGGGTTAGACAGACTGGGCATTTATTCTGAGACTCACTATGTATAAGGCTTTTGGGCTCAGTCAGTTTCCTGATGAGTAACATGTGGGGGGGGGGATGAGGAGGGAATGGGGGGTGAGGAGGGGTGGCAGGATGAGGGGGAGTGGAGGTGTGGAGAGGTGGCCGGGTGGCGGGGTGGTGGTACATCCCAAACCCCTTTTAGTACATCCCAAGGCCCTCGGAAATGGAGTATTTTTTCCCCCAGCTTGCTTTGGCAAGAACCCCTCTTCCCTTTGCCATGTTGAGGGATGGATCCAGGGTCCGATAACATATGAAGCTAGAGGATTTTGAGCAACCGTTTCTCTGAGCCCCCCTTGGGAAACCTCATCACTCTGTTTACCGTGTTTGTTTTGCCAACATGAACTGAGTGTTTGCTGTGGGTCCCATGCCATGGAGAGGCCGTCCTTTGCCTGCGGGTAGCATCATTGTCCAGCTAAAGGTCTGAGTATTGCTCTGCCAGGTGTGCTGTGTGTGTGTGGAGTATGTGTGTATGTATGTGTGTTTGTATTGTGTATGTATATATGTATGCGTGTGTATGTGTGTGTATGTGTGTATGTATGTGTATGTATGTGCATGTATGCATGCGTGTATTGTGTATGTGTGTGTATTGTGCATGCATGTATGTATGTATTGTGTATGTGTATATGTATGTGTGTGCATATGTGTGTATGTGTGCATGTATGTGTGTATGGATGCATGTGTATGTATGTGTGTGTATGTATGCATGTATTGTGTATGTATATATGTATGTGTGTGTATGTGTGTATGTATGCATGTATGAGTATGTATGTGTGTATGTATGTGTGTGCGTATGTGTGTATGTGTGTGTATGTATATGTGTGTGGAGTATTATGTATGTATGTATGTGTGTGTGTATGTATATATCCATCCATCTGTCTATCCATCTGTCTGATTATCTATGCATCCACCCACTCTATCATTTGAGTTTTGGTCCTAAGGATGGACCCAGGGCCTGGGCTTTGCTAAGCACACTGTTCTGCCACTAAGCTTCTACCCCCACTCCATCTTTCCAGATCCAAGGATGCAAATGTCACAGCCTCCTTTGGCCTGCATTCTTGTGCCTGTGACTGTCACAAAGCAATAACTATTGCCAAACTTGTGTCTCCTCTTTCTCAGGGGAGGTAGAAGGCATTGCCCCTGACTTCTTGTAGTTGAGGCTGGTCTGGTGGAAGTTGGGAATTCGGGGCTCCTGAGAGCGGCTTTCCCTCTTTGCCCCCTTGACCCTTGGTTGGCAGAAGTGGGAACAAGGGCTCTGTTTAAAGCTCTGAAATTGGAGCTGAACAGCTGCTTCCCAGCACCCTGAGGGCGGGGGTGTCGCCAGGACCAGGGGCCCAGGTGGAGGCTGGGGTAGGGCAGGCTGCCTCACTGGGGGTTGGGAGCCCACATCTCCAGTGTTGCTTTGACCTCTTGTGGAATGGTAGCTTTCTCCGTGTCATTTTTTTAAGGCTGTGTTTTGGGGAGAGTCTAGTCACACCTGTGTGGTTGTTCCTGGAGCCCTCAGCTGGTGGGACAGGATCTGTGGGAAATTTCCCGCCAGAACTTCAGGCCAAGATCTGTGCCCATCTGTTTGCTTGCAACGCAGGCCAGCTTCCAGTAAGGTAGGAAGATGGGCCTGCTGCTCCGTGGTTTGGGCCAGCTTCTAGGCTAGGGTGGGCAGGCAGGCCCCCATGGGTGGGGTCCCAGCTTCCTTTGACCCAAACTCAATGGGAACAATAGACCTCAGAGGAGTCACCAGGGGCAGGAAATGGGAGCTGTGCTAAGGCCAGGGTGACCCTCCTGGGGGATGGGATTGCATATCCGGTTGAGTGTTAGGCCCAGTGCAGAGGGCACTGGGGAGGGGCTGATGACACATAGGGTGGGCCCTGGGGTGGGGCTCTCTGCCTAAGGGGGCTGTTGACTCAGAGCGAAACCTGAGCAGAAGGACCCATTATCTGGCTGAGTGCTCTGTTCTGTGTCCCACTAGCAAAGATCTTGTGTCTGGCAGCCCTCTGCCAGGTTCCTGCCAGGCTCACGGGGCCAGAATCGTGCCTACCCCTTCCCCTAGAGCCCCCAGGATGACTTCGTGAGTTGCCTTGGCCAGGATGAAAGACTAGTGTTGTTTCTTCCTGGCTGCCGTCCAACCTGGCTGCCCTCCACCTTGGCACTGAGCCCCAAGTAATAATTGGGAGGTGACAGTGGGCAGAGCTTTGGGTAAAGAGAGAGAGGAGCCTTGGGTCACTTAGACAACCGTGCAGAGATTTCTTCAGTCACAGAGCAAGACAGGCAGGAGGAGATTCCTGCCTGAGGCAGGTGGCGGAATGTTCTGGGAGGCTGGACATTTATCTTGCCATCATCTATGGAAGGGTGGGACTGAGCCTGGCTGTGAAGCAGAGGGGCCCCTGGCTTTAGAAGGGAGAGTCAGTCAGCCCATGGAATTTTTTTCTTTGTGTGAATTCAGGTTGCCAGATCCTCACAGGTCATGGTTTGGGGTTGAGAGCAGCCTCAGGAGTGGCCCTAGGACCACTGCCAGGACCCATCCAAGAGGGGTGTGGTGGAGAGAACATATGCTAGCCTGGTTATTTCTCCAAGGAACGAGACAAGGGTTCTGGAAATGGCAGAGTGCCGGGTTCCTTGTTCATCCCTTGCCCAGTTCTAGATCAAGGTCTATTCTATTTATTAATTAGTTGATTTGTTTGCTTGGCTATACTGAAACTAGATCCTGGGACCTCGTGCGTGCCAGGCAAGTGCTCTGACCCCAGCCCTCTGCGTTAAAAATCTCTATGGAAGCCGGGCGTTGGTGGCGCACGCCTTTAATCCCAGCACTCGGGAGGCAGAGGCAGGCGGATCTCTGTGAGTTCGAGACCAGCCTGGTCTACAGAGCTAGTGCCAGGACAGGCTCCAAAGCCACAGAGAAACCCTGTCTCGAAAAACAAAAAAAACAAAAAACAAAAAAAAAAACTCTATGGAGAAATGGAGTTTGAGGTGACTAGCTTGGATGCACCCTGTGTAATCTTTGGATGAAGAAATATTCATTTTCTTTCCTTTTTTGTTTGTAATGCTGGGTCTAGAACTAAGGGGCCTTGTGCATGTTGGGGCAAGCACTGAACAACACTCTAACTCTTCAGGAAGGGTTTTCAGCTTTGTGGATTTCCTGGGAGCAGGGGAAGTGGCTGGTGTGGGGTGTGTCTGGGTGAAGGACTTGTCTGGGAGCTTTGTACAGCGCTCACCCTCCACCTCCCGTGAGGTACTGGAGCTTCCTAAGGGGAGAGCCCACGCTCTCCCTAGCTTTGTTTTCCATCAGCCCTGTGGGTGCTGAGGATAGTGAGCAAGCCCTGGATGGCAGAACCAGGCCTCTATCATCTCAACTGATAGAATGTTCTAGGAGGTTGGAGGCTAAGCAAAAAGAAAATGTGATTTATATTTGCCTAGAAAACAGTTTCCTCTAGTTCTAGGGGTTGAACTCTGGGATGTGGACAGGCTGGGCAAGCGAGCACTTTCCCCTCAGCCACATCCCCTGCCCTTTCATTTTTGGTTTTTCAGGACATTTCTCTGTAGCTTTGAAGCCTGTCCTGGAACTAGCTCTTTTAGACCAGGCTGGACTTGAGTTCAGAAATTCGCATGCCTCTGCCTCCCCTTGGGATTAAGGGCGTGTGTCACCACTGCCCAGCCTCCCCAGCCTTTTCAAGTTTTGTCGTATTTTATTGTTTTCTGAGGTGTGTATCTCAAGCTGGCTTCAAGTTTATTTTGTCCCTGACAAGGACCTTGAACCGCTGGCCCCTGCAGGCCTCTACCTCCCTTGTGTTTGTTACAGCCACGTGCTGCTACACCTGGCTAGGTGGCACTACAGGTAGAACCCAGGGCTTTGAGCGTGGCAGGCAAGCATTCTGGCAAGTAAGCTACATCCCCAACTCTTATTGGATGGAGACTGAGGCTCAGGTAGCCCAGGCTGACCTCACTCAGCCTTCGTACATGTCTCTGGGTGAATTTACATTCCTTATCTCCCTGCCACTGCCTCCCAAGTATTTTAGAACTGTGTTGAGCACTCCAGTGTCCAACTCTTCTGTTGTTTTCAGACAGGGTCACACACTGGAGCCCATGTGGTCTTGAACTCAGGGCAGTTCTCCTGCCTCAGCCCCCTGACTATTGAGATTAGAAGGTGTGAGCCACCACAACTGGCTTTAATTTTGTTGTTGTTGTTTTTTACTTGTGAAAATTAATATAGACTCATAGTAGAAAACCTGGAAGAAAATTGAGAGGGGGAAAAAAAACCCAAATCGTCAATAATATCACAACTTAGGGATGAGGCAGTGGAGTTATGAGGTCTTGACTCAGTTCTGTGACACTCTGGCCACATCAAGAGCCATATCTGGCATTTAAAGGTGGAGACTATCTATTCTATGAGAATTGTGTTTGCCAGGTGTAGCCCAGTGGAAGAGCGTTTGCCTAGCTAGCACGATAGGGCACTGGAGGACCACTGAAAGAAAAAAGTGCAAAATTAAATTTGTGTGTGTCTCTCTCTCTCTCTCTCTCTCTCTCTCTCTCTCTCTCTCTCTCTCTCTGTGTGTGTGTGTGTGTGTGTGTGTGTGTGTGTGTGTGTGCATTTTTTTGTGGGTTTATTTAAGCACAAATAAAATGTCTATTCATTTTATGTCGATTCTGACCACTGTGTGGTTTGGTGCTGGCATTGGTGACCGATGGCCAGTTCTGCTGCTCTTCACCTGACAGCTTTGAGGATCTTGGAGAACACATTGTGAAAGATTCTTTTAGATCAGGCTGGAAATCCTACCTGTCTCAGCACAGTAGGATTGAGGTACATTGGGAATACTTCCCCTCCGTGGCTTTGTGGTCCAGGAAGCTCCTGAAGCTGCTGGGCAGACAGCGTGGGCTTGTCAACGCTGGGCATCAGGATCTGGTCCTCAGTTCTTCTCTGCACTACGTTGGTTGTTTACACCTTTTGATTCCTACCAGTTATACTTAGTTTACTGGCTCGTGCCAGGTGAACAGCTTAGTTCCTTTCTGCGTGTATGATCTTGGGCCTCATTAGAGGTCAAAGGGCAAGATAAGGCAGCCAGAAAGGCGGGGCTTTTGTGTTTCTCAAGTTTTTTGTTTTTTTTTTTTGTTTTTCGAGACAGGGTCTCTCTGTGGCTTTGGAGCCTCTCCTGGAACTAGCTCTGTAGACCAGGCTGGTCTTGAACTCACAGAGATCCACCTGCCTCTGCCTCCCAAGTGCTGGGATTAAAGGCGTGCGCCACCATCGCCCGGCGTCTCTCTTAAGTTTTTAAAAATTTTATTGTGTGTGTGGTTTGCCTGCATGTGTGTCTGTTCACCATGTGTGTGTAATGCTCTCAAAGGCCAAAAGAGGCTGTTGGATCCCCTGGGACTAGAGCTATATAAATGGTTGTGAGCCACCTGATGTGGGTGCTGGGAATCGAACCCTGGTCTCAGCATCTTTGGAAGAGCAGTCAGTGCTCTTAGCCGCTGAGCTGTTGTCACTCCAGGCTCTGGCTCTTCTGAGTCAAAGTCTCACGGAGGCAGGCCCTGAACTCATTATTGGTGGCCTGGAACTTTGGATCCCCACTTCTCTGCCTCTGGAGTGCTGGATGGAATTCTAGGCATTTGCCACCATGCAAGCCAGCCCAGTGTTTGAATGTCTTCACTGAGGCTGATGGGGAATTGGAAGCTGTGGTCCTGAAGACAAGCCACTCCTCTCTGTGGCCAGCAGAGGTGGCCCATCAGGTGTGTAACTTCCTAATGGAAGTTACAACCCTTGGAGCCCCACCTTAGACTCTGTAGGTGTTGTGGAGAGGTTTCTAGACTCTCTTCCTGTGTGAGAATTTGGATGGCTGACCTGGGTACCTCTGTTCAGCCCTTCTGCGGTACACTGAGAGGCCCCACTAGTGATTTTGAGATACTCTCCCACCAGACATCCCTATTAGGGGGAGGGAGAGCTGCTTCCCAAAATGGAGGTGAGATTGGGAGAGAGGAGTGTTCAGGCTGGAGGGGGGGGGGAGGGAGAGAACACGTGCATGAGAGCAGGAGGGTGTGGCATCTTTGTGTTGGAATCAAGCTACATTTTGTGGGGTAGGTGACCCCAGAATGGAGTACTAGTCCAGATGCCAGAGGGGAACTATCTGACAGAAATAATATCTAAGTAAGAAGACTGTGGAACGGCTCAATGGTAGAACATTCGGTTATTGTGCTCACGGCTCTGGTTCCCTCTTGAGGCTGAGGCAGGAGGACTTGAAGTATGAGGACAGCTTAGGCTATACAGTAAGGTTCCGTATCAAAAAAGCCAAGGGCCAGGGTAGTGAGTCAATGGCAGAATGCTTGCCTAGCATGAGAAAACCTTGGAGTTTGGCCAGGTACGATGGCTGCACAGGTAAAGGTGCTTGTTGTTACCTGAGCTAAGTCCTTGGGTACATAGGAGAAGGAGAGAACCCACTCCCCCAAATTGTTCTTGACTTCCACACTCCTGCAAGTGGCATGTGTGCAGCCCCACCCCCAGCAAACATATAAAATAAAATGTAATGTTCTCTTGTGGTGGTGTACATCTTTAGTCCCAGTGCTCAGGGCAGAGGCAGGGAGGTCTCTGTGAAGCCAATGTGTCTCTATATGGAGTTCCAGGCCTCCCAAGGGCTTTCTAGTGAGACTTTGTCTCAGAGTGAACAAACATGGGGCTGGAGAGATGGCATAGCTGGTAAAAGTATTTACTGTTCTTGCAAAGGACCCAGGCTCAGTTCCCAGCCCCCATGTCAGTTGGGAAGCCCACACTCTATCTAACTCCAGTTCCAGGGGATCCAGCATCCTCTTCTGACCTCTGCAGGCACCAAGCACACCTGTATAACTGCACAGACATACACACAGGCAAGACGTTTGCACATATAACATTAAAAATAATATGTAAAAAACAAAAAGCTCTATGCTACATTTTTAGTATCCCCTAACGTTTTGTAATATGCTTTGACTTACTGTAATATTACATTTAACCTGTATTGGATAGGGAGAGGTCAGCCAGTGATAGAGAACTTGCCTTGCATATGAAAGGCCCTGAGTTCAGTCCCCAGTGCTGGAAGAAAAAGGAAAAGGATGAAAGACCTAGTTGGCATTATTAATAGAGTATTGAAAAGTCACATGTAATGGGGCATCTCAATTCAGATTAGCCACATCTCATCTGATTGCTACCTGCTGCCCGGGGCTAGCATAGCTTTCCAGACAGCCTGCTTGAGTCTGATCCTCTGTCCTGTCCACCCAGGAAGCTCGCTCTCTCTCTCTCTCTCTCTCTCTCTCTCTCTCTCTCTCTCTCTCTCTTTCTCTCTCTGAGACAGGGCCTCTCTATATAGCCCTGACTGTCCTCCTACTAGCTCTGTAGACCAGGTTGGCCAAGGACTCATAGAGATCCGCCTGCCGAGTTCTGGGATTAAAGGTATAAAGGCATGCATCACTACCATCTGGACAGAAAGGTTTCTCTAGGGCAGGTTATTTAACTGTATGGTGTGCCTCAGTTTCCCCTATGCAGAATGAAGGTAAAAGTGTTAATAGAGACCCATATTCAGTAGCACAAACCTGTAATTCCAGCATTCTGGATTGAGGCTGAGGCAGGAGGATCTCAGAGTTCAAGGCTGCCACAGTTACTTGAGACTGTCTCAGCCGAAGAAAGAAGAAAGTCGGCAGCGATTTCACAGCGTTGGTGTGAAGATTAAATGACAACATTTAAAGGCTTTGGTCCTTGCCCAGCTCCTCCAAGCACTGTGTAAGTGTTTGTCAAATAAATGACTTACAGATGGTCCTTAAAAACTAGACTAGCCGGAATTTTTAAGGAGAGGCTGGCGATATGTTTAGAAAATCCGATTGTGGGGTGGCCTGAGGAGTCCTGTGCCCCTGTGGGCCTGCTTTGTGAAACTGACTTCAGATGAGGGACACCATCGCCTGTGGCTGCAAATGAGAAATGACAGTTCTGAGTCTCCAGTCCCCCAGCAGGTGGATCTCAAGGGTCTGCCTGCCAGGCCTGGGAACTCTGCGGCTGGTAGGCAGGAAATGAGCAGAGATCCTCAGAAATGTCCCTCCCTAAACTTGTGACCTTGTGTGGTGACAGAAGGTGGAGTTTAAGCAGGTGAGGGGCTTTCCCTGTCCCTAGAAAACACTGCAGGCTCCCCTCTTCAGACTGCAGCCCTTAACCGACCCACAGCACCCACAAAACACCTACTGTGTGCTCAGTTTGGGGCAACTGTGAATGGAAGGCCTGGTGGCTGGCTGATACTCTGCCCGCAGTGATGGTCTTCAAGATGAAGGAAGAGTTAAGGCACAAATGCCTTGTTCTGATGGGGTTAGGAGGAGCCACGGAAGGCTTCTTGGAGTGGATGAGGGAGAAGCTTTAAGAATAGGTAGGGCTGTGACAGTTTGTTCTCGAGAGGGGGACACGGGAGGAGGAAGCATCTGTGTAGGCTGACCTGTCATTGTATGAGGGTTGTTATCACGGGGTTGTAAAAGAGGTAGAGTTGAGCAGCACACACCAGGCAGAACATAGGCGCATGTGTGTGTTGCTGGGGATTGACCTCTGCACAGCTAGGCAGGCAGGTTACCACTGAGCTCTGCCCACACTTTATATTATATTTATATCAATAAAACATGCTCTTTATGGCATATGGGTTATGGTTTTTGACAAATGCATGGAGTTGTATGTTCACACCACAATTAAGGCACAGGAAGGTTTATCCTCCCCACATTTCTTCATTTACCGTCATTTCCCCTCCCCCATGCTCATCTCTTGGCAATGCTGATCTGTTCTCTGGTCCTGTGACTTATGCCATTTCTAGAAAGTCATGTAAACCAAATCATACAGTTGTAGCTTTTGGTGTCTGGCTTCTTTAACCCGCCATAATACCTTTCATAGCTATCCAAGCTGCTATGTCTGCTTCCCTTCAATTTGCTCCATGTTAGTACTAAGTAGTGTTCCATTACTGTAAATGGATGGATCACAGCGTGTTTGTTCGTCTTGGGTTTTCCAGCTAGTTGTGAATAAAATGCATTTTCTGTTGCTGTGTGAACACAGGCTTTCCACTTTTCTTGCATTAACACTTAGGAATGGGATGGCTGGGTCTTTTGTAACAGATAGATCCGTTGAATGTCGTGAGACGCTGCCATATGGGTCTGGTGAGATGGCTCCGTGGTTGAGAGTACTGGCTGCTTTTCCCAGAGGACCTGGATTCAGTTCCCAGCACCCCTATGGTGGCTCACAAGCATCTGTAGCTCCAGATCCTGGGATCTGGTGCCTTCTTCTGGCTTCCATGGTGACCAGGCATGCAATGTATGTAGTATTCGTATATAAATGCAGGCAAGCCCTAATACACTCTATCTAAATCTGCCGTACTCTTTCTAGTATGCACCATTTTGCATTGCCACATAGGAACATATGAGTGTATTTCATGCTCATTCTCATGGCTTGGTGTGTCAGGGTGGTGCTGGTATTCATTCTACGTGTGTGTGTGTGTGTGTGTGTATGTGTGTGTGTGTGTGTGTGAGTGATTGAGTTTATGTCTGTACCACTTGTGTGTCTGGTGCCCACGGGGGCAAGAAGTTGCAGAAGATCCTCTGGAACTGGAATTACAGGTGGTTGTGAGCCACCTTGTGGTGCAGGAGCAGCTGGTTCTTTTACCTGCTGAGCGTCTCTGCAGCCCTGGTTTGCATTTCCAGTGGCTACTGATGGTGAACAGCTGGTTCCCTTGTAACTCTGGTGAGGGTCTACCCAGTGTCTACCACTCTTTTCTCTTGTTTTGAGCATTCTTTAATTGTCTACTATCAGGCCTTTTGCCAGGCATATTCTTTTGTTGTTGATGGGTTTTGTTTTTTATTTTTGTTTTTATTGTTTTGTTTTGAGACAGTCTTTCTGTGTAGCTCTGGCTGTCTTAGAACTCTCTACATAGACCTGGCTGACCTTGAACTCACAGATCCGCCCGCCTCTGCCTCTCAAGTGCTGGGATTAAAGGTGTGCAATAATATATCTGGCTTTCCAGGTATATTCTTCATTCGTTTTCGGGAAGTTTTTATGACTTTCTGGAAGATGTGTGCATGTGGAGGCCAGTGAACAACTTTGTGGGAGCTGGTTCTCCTCTTCCACTATGTGGTCCTGGGTACTAAAGTCAGGTCG
>NW_004949099.1:41392801-41394824 GCF_000317375.1 Microtus ochrogaster | reverse complement strand
AACTCACAGAGATCCGCCTGCCTCTGCCTCCCGAGTGCTGGGATTAAAGGTGTGCGCCACCACCGCCCGGCTAGGGGGGGGGCGGTTCTTGAGTTAGGGTCTCACCCTGTAGCTCAGACTGCTCTAGAACTTTGTCTAGTTTCCCAAGTGCTGGGATTGCACGTGCGAGTCTCCATGTAAAAAAGAAGATCCCCGGAGGAAGGTGGTTGGTGGAGTGAGATGACCATGGCCTCTCTTCAAGGGCCAAGGTGAGACCCAGGCTGAGGAATGGGGAACCCAGAGAGTGGTCTGTGGAGAAGAGGGAGAACAGTGTGTGCCACCCCGCCGCAAGGTGTGCTCCTGGCTTAGCACCTGCTGTAGAACCCACCTCAGAGTAAGAGGCTCAGGTGCGCATCCTCTCTGGCTGGTCCTCCTTTGCGCGTGGTGGGTCAGGTTAAGCTGTCTCCACCCAGGAAAAACAAAAACAAGGGCTATTGCCCCAGCCTGCACCTCAGCCATTTACATGGCCTTGTTTCCAAACCGGATGACCATGTGTTCTGGAATTGGAGGTGGGGTGACTGGCAGGCCTTCAGGGGTGGTGGATGTGTGGCTGAGCCAGAGGGACTCCGGAATGAGTTTTCTGGGTCAGGGAGGTTCCTCCGCTTAGGTGACCTCAGTCTAGTGTGTCATCCTCATCCCTATCTCTATGGAGACATTCCCATGGGAAATGATTGAGGCTAAGTGGATGCTGCCTCCCGCCTCTTCCCAGAGCTGGGTCCGTACCTTGCCTTCCGGTGTACTGGGAGCATAACTTTGTAGAATATTCCTTCTCCAGGGAGGATGAAGGCCTTGAACTTAGTGAGGAGCAGAACTCCAGTTACTGGATTGGGCTAACCTCGGGTTTTGGATGGACAAGGGTAGCCCTGTATCCCTGGGAGAGTACTTGAGGGCCAGCCCAGCCCTAAGGGGAAATAAACCCTAGGGTGTGCTCTATCTGCTCCAGGAAACCACCACGTGATGGGATTACCACGGTCAGCCCCAGGGCCTCTCTGGCAAAGACTCCATAGGGAGCTCCCCTGTGTTGAGCTGAAGTTTTCGGGGACAGGTCCACTTTAGATAAAGTCGGCTCTTCTGTCTCAGGACTGGCAACACTTGCTTCAGTGTGGAAGCCTGAAGAAAGGTTCCTAGGAGAGAACGCAAGGTTAAGTCTTTCTTGTTCCAAAAAACATTTTTTTTAATTTTTTAATTTTTTTTATTTTTATGATTTATTTATCTTTATTTTATGTGCATTGGTGTGAAGGTGTCAGATCTCCTAGAACTGGATTTTCAGACAGTTGTGAGCTGCCATGTGGGTGCTGGGAATTGAACCTGGGTTTTCTAGAAGAGCAATCAGTGCTCTTAACCGCTGAGCCATTTCTCCAGCCCCAAAAAACATTTTTTAAAATGACATGTTTATGTATTTGTGTGCTGGAGGGAGAGAGTGGGAGAGAGGGTGTCACAGCACACATGTGGAGGGAAAGGAGCGGGCTGTTTTCAGGGTCTGTTCTCTCCTTCCATCCTCTGAACCCTGGAGAGCAAACTCACATTGTTAGGATTGGCAGCAGGTGCCTTTACCCACTGAACCAGTTAGACTTTTTTTTTCTTCTTCTTCACTATGTAGCTGTGGTTGGCCTGGACCTTACTATGTAAACCAGGCTGGCCTTAAACTAACGGAGATCCCCCTGCCTCTGTCTCCCGAGTGCTGGGAATAAAGGCCTGTGCCACCATGCTCAGTAAGTAGACTTACAAAGAGCAGTTTGGGGACTGGAGAGATGACTCAGTGCGCGTTGCTTTTGCAGAGGACTTGAGTTCATTTCCGGCATCCCTGTCAGGTAGTTCACAATCGCTTCTTCACTGCAGCCCCAGGGGCTCTGACACCCTCTGAGGGCACCAGCACTCAGGTGCACTTATTCACACCCAGACAAACAAACACACAAATGAAATCTTTTTTTTTTCTTTTTTTAAAATTTATTTATTTATTAAAGATTTCTGTCTCTTCCCCGCC
>NW_004949099.1:41391595-41392686 GCF_000317375.1 Microtus ochrogaster | reverse complement strand
CCCCCACCTCCATCCAGATCTAGTAGGTTGAGCATCCAAACTGCCTAGGCTCCCACAAAGCCAGTACGTGCAGTAGGATTAGAAACCCATTGCCATTGTTTTTGAGTTCTCAGTAGTCCTCATTGTTCGCCATGTTCAGAGAGTCCGGTTTTATCCCAGGCTTTTTCAGACCCAGGCCAGCTGGTCTTGGTGAGTTCCCAAAAGAACATCCCCAATGTCTCAGTGTGTGGGTGCACCCCTTGCGGTCCTGTGTTCCTTGCTCGTGCTCTCTCTCCTTCTGCTCCTGATTTGGACCACACAAATGAAATCTTAAATACTTATCTGTTTGGAGTTTATAGAAGAATCGAGGAAGAAGTATAGAGTTCCTTGAGGTAGTCCTCTCCCTCCATTTCTTTGATTAGTAATATCTCAGGTTAGCGTGGTGCCTGTGTTATAACTGAGTGGTGTTAGCAGTCTGTCAGCCTGTAGCTCACCGAAGGGCTCACGCCGGGCTCTGATACCCGCAGAGTGGTAGGTACTCACCGTGGCAGGATCGCTCCCTAAAATATCCTCATCTTCTCTTCCAACCACAGATAACCTCTGACCTCTCTGTTAACCCAGGGAGTTTTTTCTTTCTCTCTTCCTCGCTCTTCCTATGGAGTGGGTGCCTGAAACAAGGATGCCGTGTGTCCTGCTCTGTGATGTTGAACTTTATTCCCTTGAGACGGGGTCTTTCTGAACCTGGTGATAGGCCAGTAAGCCGGAGAGACCTGCCTGCCTTCACCTCCATCTGTCCCCAGGAGGTGCAGGTGTGTGGTTATCCACAGGTGTTGGATCCAAACTCAAGATCTGTGTTTGCACAGCAGGTGTTGTCACCCACAGAACTGCCTCCAGCCCCCGAGTTTTGTCCTTTCTAGAAGGATAATTGAGATCACAAAGATTCACCTCAGACTCTTCCTTCACTTGGCGCTATGAACACCTTTCCACGGCTTGATAGCAAATGCCTTTTTCATCGCTGAATAATATTCCACTCCCCCCCCCCTTTTTTTTTGGTTTTTTTTTTCGAGACAGGGTTTCTCTGTGGCTTTGGAGCCTGTCCTGGAACTAGCTCT
>NW_004949099.1:41386886-41389470 GCF_000317375.1 Microtus ochrogaster | reverse complement strand
TCCTCCTCCTCCTCCTCCTCCTCCTCCATCTTCTGGGTCTCACTCTGTAGCTCTGGTTGCTTTGAATTTTCTATGGAGACCAGGCTGACCTTGAACTCAGAAGTATCTTACCTCTGCCTTCTGGGATTAAAAGTGTGTGCCACCTTGCTTGGCTTTTAAGTTACTTTTAAATGCCCAGGGATAGAGACATGATACATGTCTGTGATGCCAACACTGGAGTGTGAAGGCTGAGGCAAAAACACCATAGTTTTGAGACCATCTTGGAGTACATATAGCAAGACTGTGACTCAAGCAAACAGTCCTTACGGTGAAATATAACAGGCCAGGCCTGGTGGGTGCAAACCTGTAATCCCAGCTACTCCAGAGACTGAGGTAGAAGGATCACAGGTTCAGTGCCAGAAAGAGCCTGCTTCAAAAAAAAAAAAAATCGGGGAGACATGTGTGAAGCTCTGGGTTCAATCCCAGTAGCTCAATTAGTCAGTCAAATATATTCAAAATATACAATTACCTTCATAGGTAAGATTTGTTACCACTCCCCCCAACTCATCTCTTTCCTTATTTGGAGACTGTATAATCCAAGATGGCCACTAGAACTTGCAACGTGCCTCAGGCTAGCCAAGAACTCTTAGGGATTTTGCTGCCTCTGCCTCTTTTCCAGGGGTGGTTTGAGAGAAGGTCTCACTGTATGGACAAGGGTGCTTCGAGCTCATTGACTGAGATCTGCTTCCCGAGTCCTGGGGCTAAAGGTGTGTGTCACCACACCCAGTCTTCCGCTTAAGTGCTGGGGTCACATGTGTGCCCTACTGCTTGACCCTACATGGGGGGTAGCTCTGACTGACCTGCAACTTGCAATCCTCCTGTGTCAGTTCCCCAAACACTGGGATTGCCGGCATGTGCTATCTTGCCCAGCTTTTCATCATAAATCCTTAAACTATTTATTTAGTGTGTGTTTTGCCTACATGTATGTCTGTGCACCATGTGTGTGCAGTGCCTCCTGGAGCAGAGGGTGTCAGGTCCCCTGGAACTGGAGTCACAGATATAGTTGTGAGCCTCCATGTGGGTGCTGGGAGCCAAACCTGAGACCTTTGCGACAGCAACAGCGGCTCCATGACTGAGCCACCTCTCCA
Source organism: Microtus ochrogaster (assembly GCF_000317375.1). Taxonomy (NCBI): domain Eukaryota; kingdom Metazoa; phylum Chordata; class Mammalia; order Rodentia; family Cricetidae; genus Microtus; species Microtus ochrogaster. The sequence goes on along the minus strand of NW_004949099.1, from coordinate 41,388,343 downwards.
GCCCCTCTTCCTAAGTTCTTTTCAGTCTGCAGTTTCATGTCCTTAAGCGTGGTCACAGTTTGTGCGACTGTCACCGTCATCCATCACTTTTCGTTCTCAACAGGATCTCTGTATCAAATAATAACCACTGTTTCCCCTCCTCCCGGCTTGGTAATGACTCTTGACTGTCTGTCTCTGAATTTGACTGAAGTACTTTTTGTAAGTGGCCAAACAAAGAAACAGAAACTGTTTGCTTGTGTCTGGATTATCCCACTTGGTAGAATCTGTGCAAGGTTCGTCCCTGTTGGGGCATGTATCAACTCTGCTTCGTTTTTCCTGACTGGATACTATTCCATCATGTGCACGTACCGCATTTTGTTTATTTGTCTGTTGATGACCACCTTTGGACTATTCTGGAGTCTTCGTGCAGGAAGCTCACCTGGCACACTGGCTGTGGTACTCTCAGGGCCTTGAGCTCAGTGTTACCCTCCCGACAATAGCTGTTTACCTATGCCCATGTTATTCTTGTCAGGTATAACCAAACCTTCTGTTTTGTTTGGTCTTAGGCAAGGTGTCACGACTTGGTCCAGGCCGGTCGTAAACTTGGTATCTCTTGGCTTCTCGAGTACTGGGATGGCAGCCTCTTTCTGCCACACCCAGCTGGGCCACTGGTGTTTTTTTACGGTAATTAATGTCCTATAAAGCCACTGAATTAACAAACACTGAACTATTAGTCACAGGAGAAACACTGGGTTGCATTCATTCAAGCCTCTGGTCACAAGATTTTTGTCAGCCAATTAATTTATAGGCTTGTTTTGTGGGCGCCCTGTTCCAAGACACCTTGCTTAATATACATTGTTGATTCATTAACCCGGGGCCCACAGCAGCACCAGAACTCACGCCTGCAGGAAGCTCATCTAGTTTTCTCCCGCAGGCACATTCCAGCCTCCTGCGCTTGGGAACGGACAGTTCTTTGCTTGAGGCTGTTCAGTTTGCTATTAGTTGGGATCATTTATGGAGTATCAAGCGGAGGGTTAATTGGTGTGATGCTGAGGGTAGTAGCTCAGCCATGAAAAGTGAGAAAGAAATAGAAACAGTGAAGCAAACCGAGCTTAGAAGATAAGAGTGTTGCATGCACAACACACACATGCATATGCATACCTACACACAATTGTTTCCCATGTGTGTTTTCTCATTGATTTAAATAAAGACTAGACCTCATCATATCCCCGGCCAGCTTGAACTTGGCTATGTAAACTAGGCTGGACTCAGACTTGTGGTGGTCCTTCTGCCTTTGGCCTCTGTTCCCAAGTGCCAGAGCTCCCGGTGTGCACCACTGTGCCTGTTGGTGGAATGGAAATGTTTTTTATGCTTTATAGAGAATGTTTCCTCTGTGTGTGTATATGATAGTAGCTTTTATTGTCTTAATTCTCAGCTTGTTTCTTTCCTACATAAATAATGAGGTTTTTTTTTTTTTT